>NC_060141.1:110621313-110926251 GCF_021461385.2 Schistocerca piceifrons | reverse complement strand
CGTTTACCGCACATTCGCCATACACACATGTGCCGTTGGATCACCTCACTGTGTACTGTGGTTCGTCACTCCACACAACGTTTCTCCACCGTTCAATCGTCTAATGCTTACGCTCCTTACACCAAGCGAGGTATCGTTTGGCTTTTACCGGCGTGAGGTGTGACTCATGAGCAGCCTCTCGACCGTAAAATCCAAGTTTTATCTCCTCCTGCCTATCTCTCATAGTACTTACAATAGATTCTGACGCAGTTTTCAATTCCTAGGCGATGGTCTACTACAAATGACGATCCTCTTCAACTGTCGGCGGTGTCTGACAGTCAACAGACGAGGTCGGCCTGTATGCTTTTGTGCTGTACGTGTCCCTTCACGTTTCCACTTCACTATCACATCGGAAACAGTGGACCTAGGAATGTTTAGGAGTGTGGAAGTCCCGCGTAAAGACGTATGACATAAGTGACATCTAATCACCTGAACACGTTCGAAGTCCGTGAGTTCCGCGGTGCGCCCCACCCTGCCCTCTCACGATGTCTAATGTCTAATGACTACTGAGGTCACTGATATGGAGTACCTCCCAGTAGGTGCAGCACAATGCACCTAACATGAAAAACGTGTGTTTGTAGAGGGGGGGGGGGGGTGTCCGGATACTTTTCATTACATAGTGTACGACCCTATCAGTTTCCTTCAATGAGAAAGAAAAACTAAAATCAAGAACACATTTACTAGGCTATCAGTCAGGGACGAATTCAAAAGGAAAAGCAGTTCGGGAACGTCGCAGAAAACAAGGGCATTACAATGTTAAATCACTTAACCGTGCACCATTCGCGACTGAAACAGCAATGTGGGTACGGTGTGTACCACTGGTAGACGAAGTTTTCTCCTCCACTAATCATAATTTGGGTTGTAGGGTGTATATAACATGCAGAAATAAAAGAAAATAATATCTTTCAGTTAAATTCTAGTTTGATGCTACCAGAAAGTCTGGAAATGACTATAACTGACTCTTTCTAATAGAACTTATTATGAAACGTATTGCTCTTCTTTGGATCTTCTGTATTTCCTTCATTCCTACTCGGTACGATTCTTTTTTTGACCTTCCTTGCTTCTTGCCTCATTTCTGTAAGTGGCGATAAATTACAAGCATCTGTTGGACAAGTGTTTTATAAGCTTCTTCCTCCGTGATTGGTTTCCCTTCCGGAAGATTGTTGCAACGAATCTCAGTTCAACTTATTTACTGCATTTAATTTTTGCTGTCGCTCCATTTAAAATTGTCCCGCACACCCACGCCAAGATATTTAATGGATAAGACTGCTCATACTTATTTTGCACATGTGTAATGTTTAATAGCTGTATGCCTTTTTTTTTTTTTTTTTTTTTTTTTTTTTTTTTTTTTTTTTTTTTTTTTTGCTGGAGCTCAAGAGGAAATACAAGCACCTGTCATCAATGTTCTACAGGTTTTCCTGCATCATGGTATTGTAACCACCCCACAAAAAATTCTGTAACCTCCCAACAGTAAAATATATATAATTATTTATTTCATTCACATTCAGCATAACCTTGCTAAAGTTTATTATTCCGTAACCTAGGAATAATACAATGCGACTAATCTCTCAATAAAATCGTGGTTCACTTATAACCTTTCAATAATTAACTGTGAACTTAAACTGGTAAATTTAGGGCGTCAGCAGCGCTGCGTCATGGGCCTGAAAGATCATTCTGAATAAAAATGATAGTTCGTACCTTAATAAGGTCGCCGGATAACGCGTATATATCTGCTCCTAAAAGAAATTTTTCTGGCACAGCTCAGTTCAATGCTGGCCGACAGATTTGCCATGTATAAAAGGAACAACTGATTTTTCTTTGCAATAATAGGGATGACCATGGATTGGAGAAATTAGTAAATGCTTTAAACTGAGATGAATGAATGTCAAATGTTACTTTTTATGTGAAAGATTATTACTAAGAGATTTTTTTTTACATTTACATGGGACTTGATATAACAATACTACATATGCGTGAGGCTGTATTTACCTAATAGTATAACGCTCAGGCTCCGCCATCGCTCCACCACGACCGGCCCAGCCAACTCGATACACCAGACTGCTCGCTAGCAACTACTTACTGCTACACAGTTCCTACTGCACACAACACTGCTCTCTGGTTTGAGATTCTCTTACAGCGCGTGAGCAATCCATCGAAATTACATCTGCTCGAGTGCGCTAGCAACAAATTCCTTAATCATGGACCTCTTTCATAACCCTCCACAGGGGGGGCAAAATTTGGCAGCGATGGTGAGTCAATTGGACTTGCCATGAGCAACAAATTTTTCTATAATCTGTTTAGTTACTAATTCTACAGTCACAGAGTATATACTTATTGATAAGCGCAGAACATATTAAGAAATGAAATAGAGTGCACACGCGCTGAGTTCAGAACATATTAAGAAATGACAAAATGTATACGCAATGAGTACAAAATATATTAACAAATGACATAAAGTGCACCCGCACTGTATAAGTCTTTACCACTTTACAAGAATTTAAACATATTGAAAAATGAAATAAAGTGCACATGCACTGTAAAAGTCTTTAGCATTTTACAAGAACTGGATACATTAAGAAAAGAAATAAAGTGCACACGCACTGTAAAAATCTTCAGCATATTTAGGACAACTGATCATATTAACAAATGAAATGAAGTGCACTCACACTGTGTAAGTCTTTACCATTTTACAAGAATTTAAATAAGTTGAGAAATGAAATAAAGTGCACACGCACTGTCTCAGTCTTTAGCATATTTAGGAGAACTGATCATATTAACAAATGAAATGAAGTGCACTCGCACTTTATAGTTCTTTATCATTTTATTTAGAACTAGAAAAGGGATGGGAGGGATAGCATCATGGTTGTAGCACACTGGGTTGCACATAACTGCACTAAAAGTCCTTATCTTTCTACAGAAGCACAACACTAAGTGTGACAATCTGAAGTTTTCTTCCCTGAAGTATTTATCAGTGTAGCCAAGACACTGAAATGTTGTATCAATATTCAATGTTATCATTTTGGTAGTACACCAGGTACACCAAACAGTAGGACCATAACATCATCACCATCGTTCAAGGTGATGGACAGCTTGATATGCCAACACCACATTCTTGTAGATCCATTCTCTTACATCAACGTAGAATTAGTCCAAATACCTAATATAGTGCTCCATGATCATGAGGATGGACAGGACATACGGATATTGCAGTAATTACTGGTAATTAGGTCAGAAGGTTAAGGACATTAAGTCTTATGCTAGTCATCATTCAGAATTACACTAGGGTATCAACCGATTTGAATAATTATTGACATTCATTGGCTATTTACATAGCATTTAAGTAGTATGTATGGAGTATTACAGAACATTATTCATAAATCATCTCAATACAGTGATTATTGGCACTCATTGGCCAGTTACAAAATATTTTTAATGCATTATTCAGAAGTCATCATTCAAAATGGGTCAATTATTGCCATAGCACTTATGCATAAGTCATTAATTACAGTAATTATTGGCATTCATCTATAGAGTATAACAAAACATTATTAAGAAGTCATATCATTGCAGTAATTATTGGCATCATAAGTCTTCTCATTACAGTAATTATTGGCATAGCATTTATAGAGTATAACAAAACATCATTCATAACTCGTCTCATCACAGTAATTATTTGCATCATGTCATCCTATTACAGTAATCATCACTATTATTCAGAAGTCATCATTCAAAACATGAGTTATGGGGTCTAGCATCAAATTGTTAATGTTTATATATGATATCATGCAAGTGACATAAGACATACTTAAAGTGTAAGACAGTGTAACTATTAGTCAAGGTCTGAAGTCCACTAATACATAGACATAATGGAATCAATGCATCAGAGAAATTTGCATTATATTTAGGACTAGACATATATCTTAAACTGGTAGCATTACGTAGTTGTATACTGGTAATGGTTGTGACTAGTAATAATTGCTTTTTCTGTGATAGCTATGCATTGCTGGGGCATGAAAAAATTCACTTTTGACTTATTGTTGGAAATAAGGATTAATAACATCATTCGTCATGAGTCAGCTGTAGCAAGGTTATGAAACAAGTAGAGTATATGTGATCACATTCATAAATGATAGACACAACTGGGTAAAATAATGCAAGTACTAGAACAGATTTCATAATTAAGCGTTTATAGTATATTAATATCATGAAAAGCTTCTCCTGGAAAAAATAAAAAATGGATTATTGACCTGAAATAAAACGTGTATATTATGCTGAAAAGTATCAAACTTCAAATTAACAGGTAATGAAACGTGTTCTTAATATGTATGTACTCTAGCTGTCTTTCCCAAAACATTCAGTCATTATACTATGCGACATAAGACATAGTGTCAAAAGGAACCGCAACAAATACTTAGATAACTACATAGCATCCCTTAACTAATAGTAAATATATAAACTTCATCATTATTCTCATCTGCAAGGAAAAACCTCATTATTCATATAATAATAACTTCATCATTATCATCATCTGCAAAGAAAAACCTCATTATTCATATTACCATATACTTCATATAACTATTCATCATCATTTATTATCATCTGCAAGAAATTGACACTTGATTATTCATATTCATATTACCATTTACTTCATACAACTACTCATAGTACGGAGTTTCTTATTTCTAGCATATTTCATCACTAAAATTAACATGTGTAGTTCTGTCTGACAGCTTACATCAATCGCCTCGTATTCTGAAAGAAAAATAATTAGTTAAGACTGTTATTATACAGTGTGTATAGTATATTCTTGTTAATGCTTGTTAATTCTGATCCATTTACTCTTCATGAGACAGTACTGTATTTTCTTTCGTTCATTCCGATGGTGAAATTTCTATTCCATAGTAAACCACTGTAGTTTGTTTAATTTATCTCTTTAACATGGTATTGCTTTCTTATACTAAGACGCTCAGGCTCCGCCATCGCTCCCCACGACCGGCCCAGCCAACTCCATACACACGACTGCTCGCTAGCAACTACTTACTGCTACTCAGTTCCTACTGCATACAACACAGCTCTCTGGTCTGAGATTCTCTAACAGCTTACATATCGCAGGCAGCGCGTGAGCAATCCATCGAAATTACATCTGCTCGAGTGCGCTAGCAACAAATTCCTTAATCATGGACCTCTTACAGTATATTTTTCAAGCATTGTGACTACAATGTACGCAGATGCATCCTTCATGACCAGCCTCACACAGGTTGCGGCGTCATTATGCAGATCATTTGGTACATATTTTGTACACTCGTATCTTGTTCATTAGGCGACAGTGCGCCAGTCGATAGAATGCCTTTGAGAAGTCAAGGAACACGGCATCAACTTGCATGCCGGCAACTACTTTCTTTTGAGCCTCTTGGACGAGCAGAGGTGTATGTGTTTCAGAACATCCCCGTTTGTGGAGTACTAGCGGCGTCTCAGAATGGTGATTCTCAATAATCAGAAAAGTCGTAACACGTGATCAGAATTCTTCGATGGAAATTCTGCTACATAATGACGTGAGCGATAAAAGCTTGTAGCTGTGTATTGTTGGAGAACGAATCAGTTATTTTGGTTACAATATCTTGAACCCATATACCCTGAAGGATAATTATTATTTTCTATCCCATGCTGGCTTATTTACATATCTGTGATTATGTCGCTCTTGTGGTGATTTGAAGAACTATACTGCTATCTCTCTTATTGAAAAAATATGGGACAAGGAATTTAGTACTTAGAACTACTATCCACCGCTTTGATGCCAGAACGACCACTGAGATTTTAAACAGGTGGCACTGATCCTTTTGCGATTTAATATGTCGTACCTTCTTAGGATTTTCTGTCAGGTAAGTAGAAAGGAATATGCCTCGGATTCGTTGTACGATCACGCGCAGCTCTCGTTTGGTTGATTTTTGCTTCGTTCAGTCGATATGCTTTGGCTACATTTAAATCTTATTTGGACACCTCTTAGCTGTGGGAGCAGTAATAGCACTAACAGTAAGACAAAGGAAAACTGGAATGCAGTTAGTGAGGACAAGGAGACGCTAATAATATGTGAAAGTCACGAGGAAACAAACGAGATATAATAGTTATATCACGAAATGACAAATGAAAGGTTCTAAAACTGAAATGTAGATATCCTAATTTGTACTTGTTTCAAAAAAATTGTTCAAATGGCTCAGAACACTATGGGACTTAACTTCTGAGGTCATCAGTCCCCTAGAACTTAGAACTACTTAAACCTAACTAACCTAAGGACATCACACACATCCATGCCCGAAGCAGGATTCGAACCTGCGACCGCTGCTGTCGCGCAGCTCCAAGCTGTAGCGCCTAGAACCGCTCGGCCACTCCAGCCGGCGTACTTGTTTCACATGGAACATATAAAAAGTTATAATTTAATATGTGTAGGACTAATAGAAGTGCTCGACACTTTTGTGTACAAATCGACTGGACAGAATGCTCTTTCTTTCCTATTTCCATTAATCTACGTGATATTGTGAACGCGTTTGCGACGTACAATCTTTAATCATAAGTTGTAACGGCTGCCACTTTCACTGAAGAGACAGCGGATTACATTATCCAGCTCTTGCGATGAGTTGGAGCAGAGTGGCTCAGGACGGTTCTAGAACCGCAGTATTAATTATAACGTTCGCCGCTACATTCAGATACGTCGAGTGCATTCTCCTGGCTGGCAATAAACTCTCTCAACCAGAATAAGGCTGCAATAATTCAAACAAACCATTTTAATTATCCTGTGGGGCATCAGTTAATCTGCAAAGCCTCACCCCCCACGAGAAGTTCGACGGAACACAGTGGCAGCGAAATTATATTTTGTTCCTCGTATAGCTAAATCTCACAGCTCCCGGCGATAACACAGCGAAGCTTCCTGAGGCTTAAAACAGAGCGGAAAGTAATTCAGCGTATTATAGGGTCGATGTGTACCTGTAGGTCAAACAGTTCCACTAATTTGTACCGTAAAATTAACGCTTTAATGGAGGTTTCGACTTTGTCGCCAGTTAAGTGCTTCATTCTCAAATGTATTGTCATGACTCAAATAGTGCTCTACAACCATGGCCGATTGTCATTTCTTTACCTACATTTTCTGAATGTCTCACGTACACACACTGGTCTGACATAACGACGACAGCAACTATCGCATAATGTGTGTCTGCCAAGTAACATAACTCTATGAAACTTGGGCCGCACTTACAAAGAACTGCTACAGCAATTCGGAAGACAACTTTCGCAAATACACATTGATATGAATATAAATTAATATCGAAGGACAATCATTACAATGAAGCAACGGGGAATCATGATGGACTTTGCAGAAAAGGAACGTGGTTCCTTTTAGGATGTGCGATCACCACAGAGAGCAATGGAAGCTCTGCAACGTGCTGCCACGCTGCCCAGAAGGCTGGTGAGAAGTTCTTGTGGTGCAACGATCCATTCCTTCACTAGCGCGGTTGATATGTGCTGGATTTGCATGTGGAAGGACTGTGATACGTTTGTCCAATGCATCCCCCATGTGCTCGATGGTCAGGGGAAACGGCAGGCCAGCCCATTCCCCAAATATTCTCTCGTTCCAAGAACTCCTGCGCTTGCGCTTTTCCATGCGGTCGTGCACTGTCATCCATAAAATTGAAGTTAGGGCTGAATGCACCCCTGAAAAGGCGCCCATCGTGCAATAACACCGACCGGTGTGTCTATCGTGTTCGAAGATTTGGAGGTCAGTGCGCCCTTCCAGCATTGTTTCCATACACCACAAGATCTGGACCACCTAAACGGTCATGTTTCATAATGTTCCTTGGTAAATTATGCGTTGCAGCCTCTCGCCACATGAGGATATGTCCAGCGTAGCCGAACATGATCGTTTTAGTGGTGGAGGTGGTATGATGTGGGAAGGCAGAATGTTCCGTGTGGGTGCTGACTTATAGAGTTTTGAACACAGTACACTCACAGGTCACTTTAATGTGAAATGCAATTCTTCTCCATGTTCTTATTTTCAGTAGTAGATTCGGCTCTGAACTTTTTCTTTTTTCGTGACAATACTTGATCCTTTCGAACAGCGCTGGTGGCGGAGCTCACCCACACAGTCTTCTAAGAGCAGTCCCAAGTAATTCAACTAAGAGATGCAGCCACTTTGCACGTCTGTTCAGCGTGATGTTAAGATGTCGGGAGAGGAGGAAGCCAAGTTTACGGCTGTTCCGCTCTCGATCATAGGCAGTAGATGTCCTGGTACCAACCTCTTCGTAAAGATATTCGTCACTGCCTTATATGTATATTAAGGCTCTTGGTGCATAAGCCTGTGTCATCCGCTTATAGTGCCAAATTCACATGTGGTGTTGTGGGAATGTCGGCAGTATGCAGAGTATACCGGCAGTTCCTGTACCCCGGCGGCGATGGGGAGACGTGGTAACATTCCTTCGTAACACATAGAAGTCTGGTTCATCCAAGTATTGTGCAGCTGTCTCTGGTGTGGTGGTGGGCCTCCATGTATTAGCAACTTACGCAATTATCTGTTAATGAAGTTGGCGGAAAAGGAGGCCCCTGAACCACTTGCTTCGCAGGGTGGTAGAGCGTAATGTAATCTTTCAGAATGTAGACGAAACTCCACGCTATCAAGTACGTTCAATTTTTGCGTCTACATAATGACGAATTGCAATTTTCTCAAGTGTTTTAACTGACAGTTACTATAAAACTGATATTTCGTGACCGATTTGTCTTATCAATGTCGCATACGTTAATATCATTCAAATCCACCAAGTATGATCAAAACTTATGTGATGAATTACGAAAGACATTTTTCCGAGTCATCGGCCATCACTCGTAAAATCGGACATTGTAACTGCCGTCTGCGTACCCGTGTAGCTTGACCTCGCCTAAATCACAGACTGTAATGTTAGACTTCGCAAAAGTTATCGGTGAACACAAAAGGTTCACCCTATCAGTCACTGGAGTATTTCCATTGTCCTTATTAGAGCAATTAACGACTCTATTATCACATTTCTTTATGAACTGAACTGTACGGGTACTAAATGTGTTGTTCTTAAACAAATAAGGCAACCGACAACAATTTCGAAGTAGTTGATGGATGCCAGGACTCTATTGTAAAACTCATTGCGTATTACGAAAAAACTGCTTTAATTAGAGCACTGTCTATCTTCAGTACTGTAATACTGCGAATACATCCATCCAGTGAGCAGCAATAGTTGGAGGTGCTGGGAAAGAGAAAATTGTGTCTCACCTTATAAAACCCTCAGAAAGAAATATTATGTTAGGGTTTTACGGCTACCAAGTTCTGAATTAGACAATTTAATTGTAATTGCTTCTGAAATTTACTGTGAATTTAAAAGTTAAGTTGTTGAAGTTTTTTGTACTAAAATTTGTAAAACGGATGCCAGTCAAGCTATTTTGTAGCAGAATTCTTTAAACTGTTTTATTAATTAATTATTGGTATTTATTAAGTTTCAAGTATCAAAATTTACACCAGGAAGTGGAAAAACAAATGTGACAAATGCATAGATACTTTAGTGAGCTTTAAATGAATTACATAGTTGGCATTGTAGTCGTAAGTACTCTAGCCTTTGATTATTACGTTCCTAAAGATAATAATTTTCCCATAAGCTATTTTTGTAATGAATGACTTTCAGTCATTTTGATGGGAGAGTGCATTGTTGCTCTCAGCCTCATACGTCAGGCAAATATAATTAAAATTCGTGTGAACCTATATCTAAGCGACGTATTCTAGTAACCTGGGTTGACATTTTAAGGGGAGAGTTCTGAGTATCTATCAGGCTACAAACAAACAAATTAACAAACACAAACACACAAACAAACAAACAAACACACACAGACACACACACACACACTGTGTGAACTGACTGTCTCAGGGTACCGCAGTGGCAGCTGGAAATGGTATATTCGGTGTTCTCCTACGCGGCACGGTCACAAAGGTGTTTCAGACGATTATAGACGACAGAGTTGAATTTTCTGTTAAGCAGAGATATTCTGCACTATATCTACACAATACCTTTACCTACATTGGTATAGTGGGTGCCACTTATTCCAAGACCTTGATTTACCTTCACATATCTAACACGGTCTGTTTTCAGAATACAGTCATAAGTTATTGTCCCCTGGTGGAAAGTCCTCTGATACTATACTGCCACAGCACCCATAACATGATAACTCGGTGTAGTTCTGCAATCGGTTCTACTAGTTTGTGTTACTGACAGCACGATTCGTCTGAGCATCAGGAAGAAGAAGTTATTTGTCTAACTTGATGTCTGGACAGTACGTTAATGTGTCAACAGCGCGTAGAGGAGTCGCAAGGGAAGTCATAGAAGCCACAGACTCTATACTTGCGGCAGATATACACAGTAATCATAGGTCCTTGCTTATGAGCAACATGTAGCTTTGCATTCTGTTTAACAGACGTTCATTGCAGGACGTTAATTGGTGAATGATTTAATAGACATGTATAAAATCCATTCGTCTGTAGGGACTTAATTTTTTTACAAGCACGAGTGTGTTATTGTATTTTGAAGTAAAAATGCAGACACTCAGATTGGTTTATTTCCCACTCGTCTTATTTTGAAGTAAAAATGCAGACGCTCGGATTGGTTTATTTCCCATTCATCTGTTTCAGGTAACTCAAAACATTTTTTGCACTGGCTTTGCGTATTTATATGCATGAGTCGAAATAGTTTTGAATCTTTGGAGAAAAATTATGAGATACCATAATCTTGTCTCTATCTGTAGAAATTAGAACAAAAGCAGTTTACTTATTCCAGTTTATTTTAAAAGTGTATTGAGTCCATAATTCAGCTTGCTTGTGCGATACTCTACGCTTATTGGGTACAGCTCGGTTAGTCTTCTCCTCCGCCGTCCCAAACTGTTTTGAACCTTCTATTGGTCAAAGCTGTCACGACACCACGATGTACCTTCGTGTTGTTTGCAAACGATGTCGACAACTCCTCAGCTTGTGCGCTTCCAGCAACTTCTACACAACGGCACCGTCGTAGTCGTCGCAGTGGTCCGATATACCGAAGGCTCTGGAAAAAAAGAGGTTGCATGAGCAAAAGTGTACTGCAATCCGTGGAAGCTCGTACGCCTCAGACACCACGGTATCGCAAGCAAACACCATCGACACCACCACGTCCTCCTCTCTCTTCGTGCCTCCAGCGACTTCTACCAAGTGTCGTCATCGTACCTCAAGAAATGCCAGGCTCTGAAAAAAAAGTACAAGTGCGTGAGCAAGAGTTTTCTGTGAGCCGTGAAAGCTCGTTCGTGCTCACACCACTTCGTACCTTCGTATTGTTCACGAAGAGCTTCCGCGCTTCCAGCTTTTTCGTCGAAGCTTCCAATCTGTTTTACGCGTTTGTCGTCGTCATATTCCAATAAATGTCAGGTCCTGAAAAAAATTACAAGTACGTTAGCATGAAATTTTACCGCGAGTCATGGGAACTCGTATGTGCTCAAAGACTACAGCATACCTTCGAATCGTTCGCCAACAGTACATGAGGAAGAGCTTTCTGCGAGTCATGGGAACGGTACGTGCCCAGACACTATAGCATACCTCCGATCTGTTCGCAAACATCTTAGACACGGCCACCTTCTCAGACTATGCCCTTCCAGCGACGTGTTCAAGGCGGCGGCGTCGTTTTCGTACTCCGATAAAAGCTAGGCCCTGAAGTAAAAGAACCAGGTACGTGAGAAATAGTTCACAGCGAGACGTGAGGATTCGTGCGTGCTCAGACGCTGAGGCTTACCTTCGTATCGTTCACAAGCAACTTCGACACCGCCACCTACTTAGCTTTGGCGATTCCAGCGACTTCTACACGGCGGCGCCGTCGTCGAAATACGTTCACCTTCTGCGGCACGCTGTCTACTCGCAGAGTACTCTGCCTAAACGTAACAGCGTCTTTCCTTATATAGAAGTATGACAATGCTAAGCGTGGTTTCCGCGGAAATGTGCGGTGACGTCATTCCCTCAAGCATTGTTCATTGAAAATCCACATGGAAATATCGATACTACACAACCATTTGTGAAAGATGTAGCGTGAAAAGACACACTAGCTTACCCGCTCGTCCTATGTTGGATATTTATACCGAAAATTTAGTGATGTAAATGCCCAATTAGCTTCTACGTAACTTGTAGACACTATCCTCTACACTGAGTTTCTAATCTCTGTATGGTGCCTAGACTTGCTCGTTTATAACAAGGATTCGTACGAGTGCCATACACAATATTATGTACTTTTAACATTAGTGCGAGAGTTGAAACAGTTGTTAAGGCACCAGAGTGGTACTGGATTGATGCTAGGTTCAACTCTCTGGATATCTTCGGTACATTGTTATTTCGTGGTTTCTTTTCACAGTTTAACACAACAGAAAATAACCCTCAATCCTTTTCCGTCGTAGCAATCTCCTCTTTTTGACTGTGTTGACAACGAGATATTAAATTCTAACTTCTGATTTCTTGATTCTTGCTATATATTACGAAGCTAGACTCTGTAACACCTACGCTTTTATCCCGACCTGTTCTGATCGGATAGCAGCCCTATATTTATTATTAACATGACCGTGAACCTAATGGGGCTGGTAATCGGAATTGATTGCTGCGGAAGTTGTTACATTCCAGTTCGTCCTGTTCAATACTATAATACTGAATGTATGGTAATAAGGAACACCAACACAGTTTTACTAATTACGAACTTATATTCGTCTCAAAACACAAAAATGCGACAACCACTGCCTTCGTTATGCATATCTAATTACGGTTAATCTCAGCAGAGGCTTTCTTCATTTTCCATTATCGTCACACGCTAAACCATCACTGCATCCAACACTGCAATCCAAGGTTAGGCCGGCGCGGTAGCCGCGAAACTAAATATCGGCACTAGTAACGCCACTGCTCACTTTTATGAAAATACTTCATCACTTTCCCGGTATTCATTTATTATTTAGGGGTCTAACCACGGCGATTGTGACACCCTTCTCGGTTAAAAATCCTGTATTCCAATAATGGCCTCCACATACACACCATTCCCGCCAAGCATTCTGGCGCATCTCGCCATTCGCTCTCGCAAAACGTCACAATCGATTGTTCGCCCTATCAACCTGTACCGACTGCAAAGTTATAGTAAGGGCCTATGGACCCCTTACAACTCCCGGTAAAAGAAGCCATTATCATTCTGCCAACAGCCTTGTCAAAGATGGCGAAGAAGGTGAAACTGTTCAGGGAACCCTGTTGCTCTTTGCGGTTGGAAAATATCCTTACAAGTGAGAACAGCTGGCAATAATCAACAATATGACGATGCAAAAGGCAACGGAGAATATGGCATAAAAGACGCATAATGACGGGCTACAAGAAAAGTGTGCTATTACATGTGGTGGGTCATTTAAAACTACTCAAAAAACCGATCATCCATCCCCCAAATAAGGTAACTTTCAACATTTATGTAGTACGAAATGTATGAGACTGCTAAACGGAGGGGTTTTGTGCGATCCTTGATACTGAAAAAGATCACTGGTTCGTTGGAAGAGAGTTGCGGTACAAAGTGGCGTCCCTGCGGTACTCAAATCCAGAGACTGATTAAGCAGAAAATGAGGCTGCGGTCTGTCGCCACATCAATGTCGTATCCGATGATGCAGCTGTAGACTTCACTTGTGGGCATATTCGGCGGTCATGCAAATGATAAGATTATCCTCTGTGACGACAGTCGCCGGAGTGCATTAGTATTCTTCATGTTTAGTGTTTTTACCAGTCGTGGTAGTATATACAACTGGTGTAAACAGCGTCAGGTGTTGAGTGACTACTATGAAGAACAGAGAGATGCAGTGTACCCGTGTGAAACACAGCTGAAAGCAAGAGCTTTAACGTGGCCTCACATATGTCTCCATTTTGGTGGATGGTCGAATTGTGCATTATCTGGATTTGCGGGGCATTCAGATGTGATAGCTGCCTGATGTTTGACTGCATGGGGAAGTGAGAGCAGTCCTACTGTTCGTCATCTTTCCAGTGGACCATATATGACCTGCACAAGGAAGGATCGCCGTATTTCGCACCATCCATATCATAATGATTCTGACATCCAAGAGCAATTGTTCGACTGCCGGCAACATTCTGTGTCGTGCCACATCTGTGGCCGGGGAGTAGGCAGAAGCCAGGCTAGGGAATTGCTGTCCCACGCGTAGCCTACCGTTAACACAATTACACAAACACATACGTCTAGAGTGGTGCTGTGACCGAGTAGAATAGACTCCTGAAGAGCGGCGTCGCATTGTGGTCAGTGATGAATCAATGTTCTGCATTGGCCCTGACGACCGGCGACCGGGGGAAAGGTGACATTCCTCCAGTGTTTTTAGAGAGAGACAGTGGTCTTACTCCACACCTACATAGATACCCCGCAAGCCACCATACGGTGTCGCCAGAAGGTACCTTGTACCATTTCCTTTCCAGTTCGACTTGCCAATAGAGCCAGGGAAAAATGACTACGTATAGGCCTCCACACAAGCCGTTAACGTCCTATCTCCTCCATGTTGTCCGTATGTGAAATGTACTTTGGCTACAGTAGAATCGATGTACAGTCGGATAGAAATGCTTGTTCTCGAAAATTCCTCAAAAAGGTTTCGCGAAAAGGACGTTGCCTTATCTCAAGGGAAACGCATTTGAGTTCAGGAAGTGTTCCCGTAACACTCGTGTGTTGACGGAACGTACACAATAACAAATGTAGCAGCACTCCTCCGATTTGATTCGACGTCTTCCTTTAATGCGAGTTGGTGGGGAGCGCCGAAACTCGAGCAGTACCCAAAAACCTGTCCCAAAAGTATTATATACGTGATCTGCTTTGTACATAGGCTATAATTTCCTATATCTCTCCCACTAAACATAATTGAACATTCACCTTCCCTGATGCGGTTCTTCCTTGTTCGTTCCACTTCACATCGCTTTGCGGAGTTACGCCTAGATAGTTAATCGACGTGATTGTGTCTAGCAGCGCACCACTTACACTGCATTCGAATACTGCAAAACTGTTTTACTAATTATCTGCGTTATACTAAGGTCTTATACGTTTAGAGCAAGCTGTACTCTATTTAAGTGCTCCTGCATCCTTTTACAGTCACTCGACGGTGACACACCCTCATACATAATATCGTCATGAGGTAACGGTCGTAGACTGATGCGCATCCTACATGACGGTTAGTTTATTAATAAAACGTCCGTGAGACATTCCTTGTTTTTGATGAACACTCAATGACAACGAACTGAGTTTTCTTACCTAAGAAGTCTTTCAGCCACTTACATATCTGAGAACCGATTCCGTATGCTCAGCATATTTCCGTTTACATTCGGCAGCGGGACACCATGTTAAACGCATGGTCTGCAGCATATAGTGCGAGAAAAGGAAAAACTGAATTTCGCACGAGTGATGGTTTCTAAATCCGTCATGGTTTGTGCACAGACACTGTTCTACCTGACGGAACATTTTACCATTGAAACTTTTGAGTAAACTCAAGAATTCTGCAGAAAACCGACGTTAAGGATATTACATTAAATTTGTTTGCACTTTGAAACACGATCAGCTGTACAATGGAATGATGACAATGAGTATTTGTGACTGACAGGGACTCGAACCCGGATTTTCCGCTTATCTCGTGTGATCGCCTTACCATTTGGCTCTCAATGTACGACTCACGGGCATATTAAAACTTCCGTATGTCGTCAACCATGCTTTTACAACCTCTACTCGTACATACATTATGTATATTCCCGTACAGGTGAGACACTTTACTGGAAAGTCGCTTCTCCGGTGTCGCCAGATAAGTACAATACTCCAGTGCCTGTGTTATTCTGACGTAGGACGGAAAGGTCCTTCGGACATGCACAAATGGATCACCTAGGAGGCTGGAGCGGTCGCTGTAATTATGACCGAAATAGGTGGAGAGAACATGTAGCCAGACGAATGGATGGCATATGGAAAACCGAAGTTCTTTATTAGATTCATGACAACAAGATAAGGCCTAGACGATAATGCAATGGAAAACTGGTAGATGACATTAGAAACGATGGATTTATACAGCTCAAAACCGTAAAGCTTGGGAACATATAGAGGGAGAGAAGATCTGTTACCCATTGTTACGATTTCGTAATGACAACTCTTTTGTGCTGATGCAATTCGAACTTATTCTATACTGCTTGACCACAAAAGTGAAACAACGAGGGCGCTAAGAGGAAATTTCGTTGGTTGAGAAGTTGTATTATCTTATTTCAGTGACTATGAAGCAGAGTTGAATTTACGAACAAGTTTGCAGTATGAGGCCACGAGGCACCCGCTCTGGTCTGGATAAGTGCACTGATTCGGTAGGGAAGAGTCGTTGTACCCTCTCCTGAGATGAAATGTCTCAGAGCTGTGAGTCAGAAACCATACAAAATGAATGTACAATATCAAGGAATACTACTTTAACAACAATTTCCACAATTTATAGTTTGTATGGTTAACTTAATGAACGATATGATATTCGCCCATAATTTAGCAACAGCAATTGCAACGTCTTTAGGATTCATGGATTATGAGCTCTTTGTTATTGTTTTACTCAGGTCAACATCAACTGTTGGAAAGGTCATCCTCTATCGCCTCGCCTATGTAGTCATTTTGTGTCGGTCCTTCGGAAAGTCCCCATTTGACGAAATCATCGTTAGATTTATCAACACCACATCTTCGCCATTTCAATGATCTCAAGGCGGACCAATCAAAAGTTCACGCATACTCATAATTTCAGGATAATTGCAGAATGTGGTGCCACACAACGTGGCACTATACGAAACTGGCGCTAATAGCATGGGTTCAGATGGTTCAAATGGCTGTGGGCACTATGCGACGTAACTTCTGAGGTCATCAGTCCCCTAGAACTTAGAACTAATTAAACCTAACTAACCTAAGGACATCACACACATCCATGCCCGAGGCAGGATTCGAACCTGCGACCGTAGCGGTTGCTCGGTTCCAGACTGTAGCGCTTAGAACCGCACCGCCACTCCAGCCGGCAATAGCATGGACACATAGGGAACACACATGACACAGATCAATAAGTACACGGTATTTGTGATAAGTTGAGAAAACCGTCCCGAAACACATGTGATGCAAAACGCCGCCGTTTCCTGCGCATGTACCTCGACATCAGTATAGGATATGATCACCATGCACACGTACAAAGGCGGCATAACGGGTTGGTATACTCTGGATCAGGTGGTGGAGCAGCTGCTGGGGTATCGCCTCCCATTCTTGCAGCAGTGCCTGTTGGAGCTCCTGAAGTGTCGTAGGGGTTTGAAGACGTGCAGCGATACGTCGACCGAGAACATCCAAGACGTGCTCGATGGGGTTTAGATCTGGAGAACAGGCAGGCCACTCAATTCGCCTGATATCTTCTGTTTCAAGGTACTCCTCCACGATGGCAGCTACGGGGGGGCCGAGCGTTATCATCCATCAGGAGGAAAGTGGGACCCACTGCATCCCTGAAAAGGCGGACATACTGGTGCAAAATAACGTCCGATATACCTGACCTGTTACAGATCCTCTGTCAAAGATATGCAGAGGAGCACGCCCACCAGTCATAATCCCACCCCAAACCATCAAACCACGACCTCCATACAGGTCTCTTTCAAGAAAATTGAGCGGTTGGTAACTAGTTCCTGGTACACGCCTGATGAAAACCCGGCGAGAATCACATTTCAGACTATATCTTTACTCGTCCGTGAAAATAACCTGGGACCACTGTTCCAACGACCATTTACTATATTCTTGACACCAGGATTTAAGGGCTCTCCTGTCACCAGGGTTGGTGGAATGCACCTTGCAGGTCTCCGGAAGAATAAGCCATGTTTATTCAGTCGTCTGTAGACTGTGTGTCTGGGCACTGATGGTGAGATATCGGTCTTCTTGTGGTGTTGTACACTGTGGACGTCCCGTACTGTAGCACCTGGACATGTTTCCTGTCTGCTGGAATCGTTGTCATAATCTTGAGATCACACTTTGTGACACATTGAGGGCCCATGCTACGACCTGCTGTGTTTGACAAGCCTCCAGTCGCACTAGTATTCTATCCCTCATAACGTCATCAATATGTGTTCTTTGGGCCATTTTCAATACACAGTCACCATTAGCACGTCTGAAAGCGTCTGCACACTTACTCGCTGCACCGTACTCTGACATGCACCAACACACCTCTGCGTATATGGACTGCTGCCAGCGCCACCATTCGAAGAGCGCAGGTCAAATGCACCGCATGGTCATACCCCGAGGTGATTTAAACCCGCAAACCACCAACTAGGGTGTTGTTTCACCGTGTATCAGCATTATCCTTAATTTCTGAGCATGAGTGTAGTTCCAATTGGCTGACACTCGTCGGGTTTCTTCCGCATTTGAAGTTGGTCACATGTAGCTGCCCACAGTTGTTGTCTGGCATAACAAGCAGACTTTGTTAGTGCTGATGCTGAGATAAGGAAATTTCTTCTGGATTTCGACCGAGACCTTAGTGGTTGATAGCAATGGAGAGAGTGTGAATGATTTACTTCAACTTTTTTCCTTTGAACACTGCAACTACTTCACGATGTCAGTTTAAGACATGTATTTCACAGTCGTGTAATTTCATTCAATGAGACGAATACTAGATTTGTATGCGCAGATCTGCACCATACGTGGCATCTCTACTCCCCTGCAGAGACACAGAGTGCTAAAGTGGAGGTTGTGTTGAATTGAGATTGGGCTCCGCTGTTACTGCCAGTGATCTTACTTGTGGCTGCCGGCCGCTGTGGCCGAGCAGTTCTAGGTGCTACAGTCAGGAACTGCGAGACCGCTGCGGTCGCAGGTTCGAATCCTGTCTCGGGCATGGATGTCCTTAGGTCAGGTAGGTTTAAGTAATTCTAAGTCTAGGGGACTGATGACGTCAGATGTTAAGTCCCGGACTGATGACCTCAGATGTTAAGTACCAAAGTGCTCAGAGCCATTTGCACCATTTTTACTTGGGGCTGACACTTTTAGCTTGGTGTTGAAACAGTATCTACCGTGCGTTAAACACATAACTAAAATGACTCGAAGGTATTTAGGCGTAAAGCAGTGTACCAACTCTGTATCCTCTCAATTTACTTTTAGTTTCATCTGAATGACACAAAGAAGACGTCCGATCTGGTACCTCATGTGTTCTGTCGAGGGCAGATCTGAGGATCTTTCTGGCCACGGGAGAGCTTAAATACCGTGCAGTTAGCTCATGGAGAACGTGCAATAAAAAGTGGGATAATTGTACAGTCATATGACAGATAACACACGAGGACACCGGAAGCTACAACATACCACTGTGCCACCATAGTTCCCTCAATCACTAACAGCCACGATCCAAACTCGTAGACGGTGATTACCTTTACCATGACGTCAGGGGTAGCACCGCTCTCCTCTTCCGAGTTCGCCGACACAGTCGCCGACGGTGTTGATCCGGCATAGTGAAGGACCGTGATTCATCGCTGAACACTATACGAAGCCATCCATCAGCAGTCCATGCACGACGCCACCCCAAACACAGTTGTTTTTATTCCAGGGTTAACTTCAACGTAGGCGTGGAACCGTAATTCTCTAGTCCGGATACTTCTAGTCTTGTGCTAATGGTGCATATGGGTTCGCACAGAATGTTGCAGGCAGACGCAAATGAGAAGGATTTGTGATGTGCTTGGGACGCAATACGGCGATCCTTCCTTGTGGTGGACAAATGTGGCCGACCAGAACCTTGACGACGAGTATGACTGCTCTGAAGTTCTCATGAAGGCCAACACCTGGCCGTAGTCGCATCCGAATGCCCCACAAATCCGAATACTGCATGATGCGACCAGCGAATGAAGTGCAGACCCACAATGAGTTCACATTCAAATTCTGTCTGATCCTGTTAATTCTGCGTGTCGCGTGTATCCGGTACCTCCTTGTCCTTAACGGTGGTAACTCATCATATGACGCTGTTCACGCCCCGGACATAGCCCATCAGGTCTGGTAACAACACCAAACATGAACATTAGTAATACACTTTGGTGGTCGTTCACCATCTTACTCCCGTTATACCATTTTCTGCTGCTGTTGATATTACCCTCTATAAGCGGAAATCCTGGTCTTCTTTCCATTTCAGATCGCTGACCCCTGTTATATCTAGACTGAACCTTTGCATTTCCCTTTTCGGATTTTATCGCTTTCCTACCACGTTCAAGTTAATGACATTCCATGCGCAGACAAGCACAATTTTATCCTTTCGTTGGTTATTCAAACGTTTTCTCATGGTCACTCACTATTGACAGACCCCTTCCATAAATTCGAATTGGGGACTATTCCAGGATCTTTCGACGATGTAGAGATAATCATAGCACATTTTCATTTACAAGCTACATGTCCTGTTATGTGTCTTTAATGCAGTGCTTTCCATTGCCTTCGACAACCTTATGCCATTGATCATTGCTGATTCTTCTGCCTTTAGGGGTAGTTTCCCATCCCAAGAACAAGAGAATGCACTGAGCCTCTGGTCGCTTATCCACCTCTTTGACAGGGCCGTTGGCAGAATGCGGGTGACCTCTAATGCTGGAAGTATTCCTCTGCCAATGTTGATTGTTTATAACAATGTAAGCGATGGTGGGTATCGATTCTGGGGCCGAGGACGTTCCTATTACTAATCAAAGACGCTATCTCTAGTCCTTGATGAATATCGCTAGAACTAGACATGATGAATATTCCGCTCTTATTAAAGGATCCAGTTACAATAATGTGACCACCGTCCATGCCGGACCTCAACGTGTAATAACCATTCAAACCTTCCTATGGTAGTTCAAACTGACTGCAAGACAAAAAACTGTGCCAATTTGCAGCACAGCACAACAATTAATTTCTGGCATTCAGTTTCAAGAGAAAAACTTTGCATTACCATTTAAATATATATATATATAGCGTATGCCCACCTGAATGTTTATTAGCGTATCGTGTCAAAATGTGAAGTACATCTGTAAACAAACCTTGGGAAATTTTTTTAACAATGTCTCCCCTTTATACATTCCAAATGTATATTTATATATTATGTATATTAAAATATGTAGTCTATGTTCATCCACATGCTCATTAGAAGTACAAATCTCAAATGTATCCGACAAGAACCTCTCGAAATTGCTGGTAACAATGTTTTCCATTTATCGTTACATTTGCATTGATACATTATATATAAAAATACACAATTTATGTACAAACGAATGTTCATTTGAGTGTCTTTCATACATTTGAAAATTAAGGGTCAAGAATTTTTCGAGATTTTTGGTAACAACGTTTTCCCGTTATGCGATACATACACCTTTAGACATTATATGTATTTAAAAATATGTAGCCTGTGTCTGTCCAAATGTTAGGTAGAGTATCGTGTAAAAATTGAAGTAAAGGTGTCAAGAATTTTCGACATTTTTGATAGCAACATTTCCCTTCTACATGCCACATACAAAGGGTGAGTAACGTAACGGGTAATACCCCTTCATTTCGTGAACTATTACACATTCCGAAACGTTGCTTACGGCAGCTGTTAGAGCGCCGAGAGCACGTTGGTTGCCCTTTGGTTAATATTTTTAGCTCTGGTATCAACCGAGAAATTGAAGTAAGCACTTTTTTTTTAAATGGAACCATATACATTTTATAATTGAATTCGATAGCTCTTGAAAAGTGATATTACGTTTGTTAATTTTCACTTGACACCTGTTGAGAAAAATCCAGAAATGTCCTACGATGTGAGAGCACGGTGGTTAGAAACGGTATTTGCGTTGCAAACACTGGCAAGCAGGCGTTTTGGGCCATGGTGCGTAGTTGTTTACCTTAAAGTAGACCTACGCCAACAAAATTATATTTCATTTCCCCTTGAAACAATTTACGACCGAGATGCAGGTTTACCTACGAATGTTGTGTATGAAAATGTGAAATAGGCTAGACTGTAGCGTATCACAAAGGGTTTAGGAAGACCATTTTACATTGGTGTATCCTCCCAGATTTACGTGAGCTGAAACAGAGAAATCAGCTGTTCATGCTTCAAAAATAAAGGGGTGTTCTATGTTGCCAAACTTAACTACTGTATATTACAAGGAGGATTTGACCTCTCTTCTCCTGTATGTGGCTGTGTGGATTTTAGATGTAAAATATATGCTGACGGACAACTGTCTCTACCTCCACTCCTCTAAATGATATCTTTTTTTTTTTTTTTTTTTAGTCAGCAGTCTACTGACCGGTTTGATGCGGCCCGCCACGAATTCCTTTCCTGTGCTAACCTCTTCATCTCAGAGTAGCACTTGCAACCTATGTCCTCAATTATTTGATTGACGTATTCCAGTCGCTGTCTTCCTCTACAGTTTTTGCCCTCTACAGCTCCCTCTAGTACCATGGAAGTCATTGCCTCATGTCTTAGCAGGTGTCTTATCATCCTGTCCCTTCTCCTTATCAGTGTTTTCCACATATTCCTTTCATCTCCGATTCTGCGTAGAACCTCCTCATTCCTTACCTTATCAGTCCACCTAATTTTCAACATTCGTCTATAGCACCACATCTCAAATGCTTCGATTCTCTTCTGTTCCGATTTTCCCATAGTCCATGTTTCACTACCATACAATGCTGTACTCCAGACATACATCCTCAGAAATTTCTTCCTCAAATTAAGGCCGGTATTTGATATTAGTAGACTTCTCTTGGTCAGAAATGCCTTTTTTGCCATAGCGAGTCTGCTTCTGATGTCCTCCTTGCTCCGTCCGTCATTGGTTATATTACTGCCTAGGTAGCAGAATTCCTTAACTTCATTGACTTCGTGACCATCAATCCTGATGTTAAGTTTCTCGCTGTTCTCATTTCTACTACTTCTCATTACCTTCGTCTTTCTCCAATTTACTCTCAAACCATACTGTGTACTCATTAGACTGTTCATTCCGTTCAGCAGATCATTTAATTCTTCTTCACTTTCACTCAGGATAGCAATGTCATCAGCGAATCGTATCGTTGATATCCTTTCACCTTGTATTTTAATTCCACTCCTGAACCTTTCTTTTATTTCCATCATTGCTTCCTCGATGTACAGATGGAAGAGTAGGGGCGAAAGGCTACAGCCTTGTCTTACACCCTTCTTAATACGAGCACTTCGTTCTTGATCGTCCACTCTTATTATTCCCTCTTGGTTGTTGTACATATTGTATATGAACCGTCTCTCCCTATAGTTTACCCCTACTTTTTTCAGAATCTCGAACAGCTTGCACCATTTTATATTGTCGAACGCTTTTTCCAGGTCGACAAATCCTATGAAAGTGTCTTGATTTTTCTTTAGCCTTGCTTCCATTATTAGCCGTAACGTCAGAATTGCCTCTCTCGTCCCTTTACTTTTCCTAAAGCCAAACTGATCGTCACCTAGCGCATTCTCAATGTTCTTTTCAATTCTTCTGTATATTATTCTTGTAAGCATCTTCGATGCATGAGCTGTTAAGCTGATTGTTGAATTCTCGCACTTGTCAGCTCTTGCCGTCTTCGGAATTGTGTGGATGATGCTTTTCCCAAAGTCAGATGGTATATCGCCAGACTCATATATTCTACACACCAACGTGGATAGTCGTTTTGTTGCCACTTCTCCCAATGATTTTAGAAATTCTGATGGAATGTTATCTATCCCTTCTGCCTTATTTGACCGTAAGTCCTCCAAAGCTCTTTTAAATTCCGATTATAATTCTGGATCCTCTATCTCTTCTAAATCGACTCCTGTTTCTTCTTCTATCACATCAGACAAATCTTCACCCTCATAGAGGCTTTCAATGTAGTCTTTCCACCTATCTGCTCTCTCCTCTGCATTTAACAGTGGAATTCCCGTTGCACTCTTAATGTTACCACCGTTGCTTTTAATGTCACCAAAGGTTGTTTTGACTTTCCTGTATGCTGAGTCTGTCCTTCCGACAATCACATCTTTATCGATGTCTTCACATTTCTCCTGCAACCATTTCGTCTTAGCTTCCCTGCACTTCCTATTTATTTCATTCCTCAGCGACTTGTATTTCTGTATTCCTTATTTTCCCGGAACATGTTTATACTTCCTCCTTTCATCAATCAACAGAAGTATTTCTTCTGTTACCCATGGTTTCTTCGCAGCTACCTTCTTTGTACCTATGTTTTCCTTCCCAACTTCTGTGATGGCCCTTCTTAGAGATGCCCACTCCTCTTCAACTGTATTGCCTACTGCGCTATTCCTTATTGCTGTATCTATAGCGTTAGAGAACTTCAAACGTATCTCGTCATTCCTTAGTACTTCCGTATCCCACTTCTTTGCGTATTGATTCTTCCTGACTAATGTCTTGAACTTCAGCCTACTCTTCATCACTACTATATTGTGATCTGAGTCTATATCTGCTCCTGGGTACGCCTTACAATCCAGTATCTGATTTCGGAATCTCTGTCTGACCATGATGTAATCTAATTGAAATCTTCCCGTATCTCCCGGCCTTTTCCAAGTATACCTCCTCCTCTTGAGATTCTTGAACAGGGTATTCGCTGTTACTAGCTGAAACTTGTTACAGAACTCAATTAGTCTTTCTACCCTTTCATTCCTTGTCCCAAGCCCATACTCTCCTGTAACCTTTTCTTCTACTCCTTCCCCTACAACTGCATTCCAGTCGCCCATGACTATTAGATTTTCGTCCCCCTTTACATACTGCATTACCCTTTCAATATCCTCACACACTTTCTCTATCTGTTCATCTTCAGCTTGCGACGTCGTCATGTGTACCTGAACTATCGTTGTCGGTATTGGTCTGCTGTCGATTCTGATTAGAACAACACGGTCACTGAACTGTTCACAATAACACACCCTCTGTCCTACCTTCCTATTCATAACGAATCCTACACCTGTTGTACCATTTTCTGCTGCTGTTGATATTACCCGATACGCATCTGACCAGAAATCCTTGTCTTCCTTCCACTTCACTTCACTGACCCCTACTATATCTAGATTGAGCCTTTGCATTTCCCTTTTAAGATTTTCTAGTTTCCCTACCACGTTCAAGCTTCTGACATTCCACGCCCCGACTCGTAGAACGTTATCCTTTCGTAGATTATTCACTCCTTTTCTCATGGTAACCTCCCCCTTGGCAGTCCCCTCCCAGAGATCCGAATGGGGGACTATTCCGGAATCTTTTGGCAATGGAGAGATCATCATGACACTTCTTCAATTACAGGCCACATGTCCTGTGGATACACGTTACGTGTCTTTAATGCAGTGGTTTCCATTGCCTTCTGCATCCTCATGTCGTTGATCACTGCTGATTCTTCCGCCTTTAGGGGCAATTTCCCACCCCTAGGACAAGAGAGTTACCTGAACATTTATCCGCTCCTCCGCGCTCTTTGACAAGGCCGTTTGCAGAATGAGGCTGACTTCTTATGCCGGAAGTCTTCGGCCGCCAATGCTGATTATTTATCAAAATTTAAGCAGTGGGGGGGATCGAGCCCGAGACCGAAGATGTTTTAACTACCAATCAAAGACGCTACCCCTAGACCACGGGTACTCTTAAAGTCTTATAGGATACATTAGTTGAAGTAAACATTTTATTAAACAGTATTTTCGTGACCAGTTCAACACCGCTAGACAAACATTTGTCTTATCGAAACATCGTTTAATGCTGAACGTAGTGCTCAATGACAGTGTTACCAGCTACGAGCAATACACACTGTCGGCTTATTTAACATTGTAGTACACACTTGAATGAAATAAGAAATAAGCTAACAATGATTTGGTAACCAACCAAATAACATAACATGAATTTTGTCCTACAGAATAAGAACTTGATCCTTTACTTAAGCGTGTGTTCAAACTGTTGACGGTGAAATGAGAGGCACATTTTCAATTGTCTTTTGAAAGAATGATGAACAGATGTAATTGTAGTGGATGATATGGTAGAGTATGTACTGGCTATTAGACGATACATATCGTCTCTTGTAGATAGGGATTCGTCGTAGACTGCTTCTTTGCATGCTCCCCAAAGAAAACATCGAGAAGTCAAATCATGGGACCTACAGTCCGTATTCAACTTCCAGGAAAATTCTTATTCAGTATTTTCGGTGCATAAAACGGGACGAGTGAGCATTACATCCATCGTGTTGCAGCCACATACACTGTCGAAGATCCAGCGGTACCTTATCTAGAAGATCCGGTAGTCTATTCGTCTCAAAGCGTATGCAAGTCTATTGAGAACGCGGGACACGAAGCAAGGTCCCACAGTGTAATTTCCTATGATGCCGCACCATACGTTTACGCTCCAAGGCCTTTGATGTTGCACCTTCCGGAACCAATGTGCATTTTCGGATGCCCAGAAATGTTGTTGTTGTTGTTGTTGTTGTTGTTGTTGTTGTGGTCTTCAGTTCAGACATTAGTTTGATGCAGCCCTTCGTGCTGCTCTATTCTGCGCAAGCTCCTTCATCTCCAAGTTACTACGGCAACCTACATCATTCTGAATGTGCTTAGTGTATTCATCTCTTGGTCTCCCTCTACGTTTTTTACCCTCCATGCTGCCCTCCAATACTAAATTGGTGATCCCTTGATGCCACAGAACATGTTCTACCAACCGATCCCTTCTTGTAGTCAAGCTGAGCCACAAATTCGTCTTCTCCATAATTCTATTCTGTACCTCCTCATTAGCTACGTGATCCATCCATATAATCTTCAGCATTCTTCTGTAGCGCCAAATTTCTTGTCCAAACTATTTGTTGTCCACGTTTCTCTTCCATACGTGGTTATACTCCATACAAATACTTCCAGAAATAACTTTCTGACACTCAAATCTACACTCAATGTTAATAAATTTCTCTTCTTCAGAAACGCTTTCCTACCGTTGTCAGTCTACACTTTATATCCTCTCTACTTCTACCATCATCAGTTATTTCGCTGCTGAAAAAGCAAAATTTATTTACTACTCTAAGTTTCTCATTTTCTAATCTAATTCCATCAGCTTCACCTGATTTAATTCGACTACATTCCATTATCCTCGTTTTGCTTTTTTTGATGTTCATCTCACATACTCCTTTCAAGAGCCTGTCATTGCGTTCAGCTGCTCTTGCAGGTCTTTTGCTGTCTGTGAGATATAATTACAATGTCATCGACAAGCTGCAAAGTTTTATTTCTTGTCCATGGATTTTAATTCCTACTCAAAATTTTTCTTTAGTTTCCTTTACTGCTTGCTCAATATACAGCTTGAACAACATTGGAGATATGCTACAACCCTTTCTCACTCCCTTCCCAATCACTGCTTCCCTTTCGTACCCCTCGACTCATATATCTTCCATCTGGTTTCTGTACAAATTGTAAATAGCCCTTCGTTCCCTGTATTTGACCGCCGCCACATTCAGAATTTGAAAGATAGAATTCGAGTCCACATTGTCTAAAGCCTTGTCTAAGTCTACAAATGATAAGAATGGTTTGCCTTTTCTTAATCTCTCTTCTACGATAAGTCATAGAGTCAGTATTGCCTCAAGTGTTTCAACATTTCTATGGAATCCAAACTGATCCTCCACGAGATCGGCATCTATCAATTTTTCCATTCGCCTCTGAACAATTCGTTTTAGTATTTTTCAGCCGTGACGTGTTAAACTGATAGTCCGGTAAATCTCGCACCTGTCAACACCTGCTGTCTTTGGGATTGGAATTATTCTATTCTTCTTGAAGTCCGTGGGTATTTCGCCTGTCTCATAAATCTTGCTCACCAAACGGTAGAGTTTTCTCAGGGCTGGCTCTCCCAAGGCTATCGGTAATTCTAATCAAAAGTTGTCTATTCCCGAGGCCTTGCTTCGACTTAGGTCTTTCAGTGCTGTGTCTAATTCCTCACGCTGTATCATAACTCTCATTCAATCTTCATATACGTCCTTTTCCATTTCCAAAATATCGTCCTGAAGTACAATGCACCAGCAATGTACGTTATGCAAATTTACATTGGCGTGGCTCGTAAACGTTGCTTCATCGGCAGAGAGCACACTTTGGAAAAACGTAGCGTCATCTCTCAGTTGCTGAAAAACAAACCTGCAAAATTCCGTACGACGTTCGATATCACGGTCATCGAGTGCCTGATACAGTGTCAGATGATAGCGAGGGAAATTCTGTCGGTGCAGGAGGAGAATGAGACTCATGTTGCTGTTTCGTACCATTGTGCGGCTTCATTAGTGACGCACTGAGAACAGCTTCCTCGTGTTCTCTGTCAGTTGCAGTCGTTCTTGTTCACATTTTGACGTTCAAGCAGCCTTTCCCACTGAATAATTCGTGCAGTTGCCTGGAGTGTCAGACATTGGCGATCCAGATGGACTGCTGTACTCTTTATATGGTATTTCTTTTGCATTCACCATGTAAGAGTAGTGTATGCAACTTCTTCTCTTTGGTTTACATGTCTGCACTCAGTGAATGTTGAAACAGAAATGAGCGGACTACAGAACAGACGGCCGGCCCGTGTGGCCGAGCGGTTCCAGGCGCTTCAGTCTGGTACCGCGTGACTGCTACGGTCTCAGGTTCGAATGCTGCCTCGGGCATGGATGTGCGTGATGTCCTTAGGTTGGTTAGGTTTAAGTTGTTCTACGTTCTAGGGGACTGATGACCTCAGCTGTTAAATCCCATAGTGCTCGGAGCCATTTGTACCATATTTTAACCTCACTTCGGAGTGGATATCTGCAACCATCTCAATGCTGTATTTATTGGTCGCTGTACTGGAAGGGGAGGTCCTGTTCCATGGTCTGCGAAGTCACCTGAGCCGAATCCCCTTCAGATTATTTCCTATAGGGATATCTAAAGTCACTTATGTATGAGACCCCAGTGATATGGAGATGGAATTAGTTGCCACAACTGTAGTCCTTGTGATGTGATTCGAAACGCACCATGCATATTTGTCAGGATTCTTCAGGACCTTGTTCGTCGATGGCATATATGCATTGAGGGTGATAGCCGTCAGTTTCAGCTCATTTTGTAAAATACAGCAGTTAACTGTAACTAATGTAAATAAAAAAGTACACGTAATGCTATTTTATCCCTATCAACTCCTTAATCTGGTATCTACGAACCCAGGTTCCCTGTCTCAAATTATTCGGTGGTGTATCCTCTATGTCCTGGTAAAGTTTTACACGCTCATACGGAAACAGCCCGTACATCGTATGTATCAAAAAAATATACAGCCCATGTCCATCCGAATGTTCATCAAATTATTGTGTGAAAATTAGAACCATGTGGGCCAAGACCTGTTCGATAATTTTGGTACCAGCGTTTCCCCTTTATATATATTGTACATATATTTACGTATTACACACACTTAAAAAATAACCTTTGTCTCTCTGAATGTTCGTTAGAATCTCGTTGAAGAGTCTGAAATTAGTTGAAGAAACTGGCGAGATTTTTGGTTACAGCATTAAATAAAGACTTGTCTTTATATACTAGTACAGATTATTTTCATTAATGCAATTTGTAAATGTCTGTTGTCGTCCTAAGCAAAGAATGTTACTGTACAGTTAGGAGTATAGTCTTGAGTCACAGAAGTAGGGGAAGCCCAACGCCTTTCATCTTCCAGTCTTTTCTCTGGCGGTAATCCAAAAAATGTTCAAATGTGTGTGAAATCGTATGACACTTAACGGCTAAGATCATCAGTCCCCAAGCTTACACACTACTTAACCTAAATTATCCTAAGGTCAAACACACACACCCATGCCCGAGGGAGGACTCGAACCTCCGCCGGGACCAGCCGCACAGTCCATGACTACAGCGGCTTAGAACGCTCGGCGGAGCGCACAGCGAACAAGGAAGTATCGGCCCTATCACTCTCTGGAATCTGACGGATAAATTTTTGAGAGTAAAGTTAATATTTGTGCATGCGAACGATGCAATATATGGAAGAAAGCGACGATCTAGCACCTGTTTACCATTATAAGTCGTCTCCTTGAAACTATAACTTTGGATACGAGATATAACTACGAAAAATTTTAGTTGTAATAGAATGCAACAAATGTACCGCCATCACTGTGGCTTCAAGGAGACATTACGACGAGGTTCGCATATCTATAAAAAACGCGGGGTGAAGATGCTGTAAGATCTTATCTGTGTTATACTCACGACTGAAGTAGTGTTTAAAGGCAGGAATTCTTATATTGATTTTCATCTTTAATGGTATCGTAAGTCCGGGAAAGTTCTGTGATGATACAGTGATTGGTAATATGCAGCTTGCTTTATAGTAATGCGCCTTATCATCACTTGAAGGTACATTACGTCCTTCGTCCAATTTTATTTCGGAGAGACTGTTTAGTAAACCAAAAGTTACGTCTGCCAATTCATGTTTAGTGTTAATTATAATAACAAAGTAGTTACGCAGTTAGTCAGACAAGAAAGTTACTTTACAGCTTCGAACGTTCGCTTTGAAATAGTGGTTAATTCCACTCACAGATTTTTGAGAAGTTCCAGCGAGTAATTTCATTTCTATATGAATAACTTGATAAATTTGTTCGCAGAAGTAAGCAGTGTGGTGTCGTCCGAAGAGCGAGGTGCGAGGTCAAGGTTTTTCGCTTTAATGACCATCCGTGTTTCTTAAGAATGGTATTTTCTGGATCCGTGCTACGAATCAATAGGCGTTTAGTTCGACGCATTTCATAATGTTTGAAGAGAGCATATGTTCCAAAATCACAATGAAAAGTGATATCGGTGATATAGGTTATAATTTAACGGATTGCTTCTATTTACTTTCTTTTATATTGGTGTGAACTGTACAGCTTTCTAGTTCTTATACAGAGATGTTTCGTTTAATTAGTGGTTGTATATGATTTTTAAAAACGGTGCTATTACATTAGCATAATACGATAGAAACGTAACTGGTAGAGATTCTGTATGGAAAGACTTCCTGTTATTAATGTAAGTGGCTTTGCTACACACAGAATATCTATATCTGAGTTTGTCAAGCTAGTAGCTGTTCCTAATTTTAATTCTGGTATACCTTTAAAGTTTACCTTAACCCAGACTATTTGCGATTAGGCATCTGTAATGATCCCACGGTATAGTTTTGGTCCCATTGTTTGGCATAAGTAGTAACGCAGACTGCGAAGTTAAAGCGTGTGGAAATAATGATAATTTAGCATTTATTAATATCGCTACTACTGAACACAGTCTCTATATTCCTAAAATTCTAAAATAAATTTCTCCTAAAATAACTCCATTGCAACTCAGTTGCATAAGTAAAATCTTACTGACTCAGAATGAATAATAATAACTCAGGAAATGATAATAACGGAGAGAAACTGGATTAGAAACAAATGACCTGCTGTAAATATTAATCACTCTGCACCTGTGTTACGAGTCTCACAATTCATAAGCAGTTTTAATCGAATCGTATTCGAAACTCTCAAGCTCAGAGTAATACACAAATTAAGATAAAAACTGAAACCTGAAAGGGATAAAATATCATCATTAAAACTGAAGTTATACAGGACGAATACCACATAATCTCTCAGATTCACCGCGACGTTGACTTGAACCGAAATATTGCGCTAGTTGAAAACCCTACTGGCGTACAGACGTGTCATACAGCAGTATGACTACACATTAAATCGTAAGAATATGATAGGTGCATAACATAGTTAACCTCATTTCTGAAATGTATCGTGATAACAGATCCAAAATTTGAGAACTGAAGAGCAATATTTTATCACAAATCTGAGCTACGGCCTTCGCACGAGAAATAGCAATGAGACGGGACAAGGTAGGCAGGGTCACTGGGCTAACGATATTCGGTCTGTAGTCGCCTGCAGCAGATAGCGAACTATCAGCCACACAGTTCCAAAATACAAGCACACAACTACGTCAGTCCGTCGTGGTTAGTCACAAAAACCTACATAAGTGTCAAAAAGTGCGAAGTGCTCACTGTGATGCTTGAACGCTTCCTCGAGCAATCCTGTATATCGCACATAACATTAATCACAGCCATGTCGTTGCAAGTCAGGCAGAGCTCTCCTGGGAACCAGTAAAACACTGCCCAGCCCACTCTTTCTGTGTCGGGGCCACTCTATTTGTCGACAATCGTCAGCTGTCTCTCAGTCTCAAAGGAATACGTTTCTAGAGTATCCACTATCCCAAGCTTTCAGCAGGCTGTTACCACTCCACTGCTCAGACGCATTCAAAAACACAACACTTTCGATGCTCCTCGACGTAATGCAGACAACAAAACACCTACTGGCCCATGCGCCTTGCATACGGGGCCGTTCGCTTGTGTTGTTAGCCGGCAACCACGATAGGTCTACCGAGGCAAACGAGCCTGCTCCTCGCAGACCACACGAGAATTTTGCATTCTGGAGTAAACACATCAGACAACACGCCCTTCATATAATAGACAGTCTGTTGTTGATTATGACTCCGCCGCTGACTTGTGGACCTAGCAGGTCCACTGCCACGACAAGACGCCGTCCTGCTGTCTCGTTCGCCCATTCGTCGACTCACCGTGCCGCTGATCTTAGTCAATATGCTATCCCGTACGCCCTCTGCCTCTGCAGGAAGGTGATACAAACCTTAGCACCTAACGCTGAGTGCGGCAGAACTTCACCTAGGTTGCGTAGTCACAGCACACTATATAACACTTAACGGCGACGCATATGGTTTCTGGACAACTCTTGTGTCATACGAGCAGCGTTAGATAACTAGTACAAGATATCTTCTGCTGAAGGCGGGTGAGTTTTGCTCGGGTTCCCAGAACAATATATTATTCTCCGGTCCTTCGGCTACAAAATCCTATTTTCCATAGTGATCTCCATTCAATGCGGTGGAGTTACCCCACCCTACTGATAGTGTCTGTATGCCAGCATAGCACCACTCTACTAGTCGATGTTGGAGCCAGCCTCTTGCTTCATCAATAACCTCTCTATCATCCACGTACTGCTTCCAAAGGAGTGCATCCTCCATTGGAACAAACATATGGAAGTAAAAAAATGAGACATCCGGGCTCTAGGATTGATGAGAAAGACCAGTCCAGTAAGGTTTTGTGAGCTCCTCTCGGGTGTGCAGACTTGCATGTGGCCTTGCTTTGTCATGGAGATGGATAATTTCGTTTGGATTCATGTGGCGACGAATTCCTTAATATCGTTTCTTCAGTTACCTGAGGATACCACAGTGCATAGTTGATCGTTGCACCATTAGGAACGACATCAAAGAGAATAATCCGTTCAGTCCCGGAAGACCATCGCCATGACTTTACAGACTGTGGGCGAAGCTTTGAACTTTTTCTTCGGAGGAGAGGTGGTGTGGCGCTACTCCATGCATTGCCAGTTTCTTTACAGTTCAAATGATGAGCCTATGTTTCACCGTCCGTGACTATGTTCGAGAAGTAACTGTTACGGCCAGCCTCGAAACGCGCAAGCAGTTCCGCACGTATTGTCCTTCGTTGTTCATACGATTATTTGTTTCACGACCAGGAACTCAGCGGGCACACACCTCTGAGTACAACTTCTGGACGAGAGTGCCAGCACTACCAATGGAGACAACCAGTTGTGGAGCGACGTGTTTGATTGTGGTCGGACGATCACCTCGAGTGAGTGTGTCGGCACGTTCCACATTGCAAGAGTCACAGCAGTATGTAGCAGACTGGCAGGCGAGAGATCGGACGAGTTTCCGCGACCTTAATGCGATGATGACAGGCGCTTTGCTCAATCATTCATCGTGCCTACGTTCACTAAAAGGCCTCCGTTGTCATTCCGCAAACACCTATGAATAAATGTGACGTTTGGTTTTGCACCAGAAGAAACTCAGGGGCAGCTTCCTGCTTGGAATGCACCTCTTTCACAGAAGTCACTTTGAGGGCTACGTATGGAGCCGCCACCTATCGGTACTACATGAAACAATATAGGCTGCAGTTCGAATATACCACGATGTCAAACAACAAATTCCGCATTTTTTCATCTGAACTTACTTATTCAACGTCCCTTGCATATTCCAATCAGAATTTAGAAAATCACTCTAGTTCATTTCCGTTTTTCAGCCAACTTCCAGTTCCTAGTACTCTTTTTTCCCTCTGCCTTTGTCCTACATCTTCGCTGTGCTTGCGCTCTTACGGTGGATTTGGCATGGCTACTTTATAGGGTGGCGAAATGCCCGTCTTATTGCCACCCTGTTAGCTCCTCAGTAAGGAATATATTTACACGAAGTGTCTGTGTGCAGGGCACGTGAAAGAGTATGAGGTTTTGCTAGATGTTTTTCTATAGCATAACTGAGGTGGGGTCTATGGACTAGTCCAGTATTCATCTAGCTAGACGAGGGAAATCACCTGAATTCCACATCCAGTGCGACCGGCACATCTACCCTCATCGTTAAGCCATGTGGCTAACTGCCCATCGTATCGCCACCCTGTTAACTTCCCAGTAAGGAATATTTGTACTAGAAGTGTCTCTTTGCAGTTCGGGAAGCAATGCTTTAACACACGCCGCTGTCTGGGTCAAAAAATTCTTAGTAATATGAAGGTAGTATTACATTGAATAAGCTGAAGAATACTAGTACTAACCCAGCCCAAATATCCCTGCTACAGTTCCCTAATGGTGGCTAATTTGCACCCTTGTAAATAAACACTTTTTTGATATAGCTTCACTGTAACAAGGATGTGGGAACACAATACCAAATATGAAAGAACATTGATGAGAAGTATGTCACAAAATCGTGTTCAACTTCAATAGAGTTTAATGTGTAGCACTAGATGTCCTAAACTTTATACAACCAATCACAATAACTTCACCATCTCTTGTCAATTTACGTGGTGATTTAATAGTAATCATAATCAAGTGGACGTGCGACAGTGCAATTACTCTATAAATAGCGACTGCTAAGTTGAAAGTCGTCTTTTTTTTCTTTCTTGATTGTTATTTCATGCCTCATACGAGGTGGGCCAGCAGTGGCCTACATATCCTGCTCTTTAGCCAATAGATGCAACAGATAGACATAGAAGACATCGAACATAAAAATTATGGTAATACATGACAATGAACATTACATACTTAGAAGCCATTCAATGGAAGGCACTGTGTACACGAAGGTGGCCACCAGTAGAACACACAAAGACATCCAGTTGGAGACATGAACGTAGGACAATGATGAAAACACTGTAGCACAAAACGAAGAAACACTGATGCATAGAAACACTGGTGACGATCGTTGGCAAATCACTCACAAATACACTGATTGAGGGGGGCGGGGCTGCCGCTGGGTGGAGGGAAAAGGTAGGAGGGCAAAAAGGAGGGGGGGGGATTGAGCCAGTAGGAGAAAGAAGGGAGAGTGTGGGGGTGGGGAGAGAGGAGGGGTTGGAAGCCCGGGGAGGAGGGAGAAGTGGGAGACATGGGAGGGAGGAGGTGGGGCAGAAAGGAAGGTGAGGAGGGAGAGAGGGAGCCTTGGTGGAAAATGAGGGGAAATGAGAGGGGAGAGTCAGATCTGGTAGGAGGGAACAGTGACATCATCAGGAAAGGAAAGTTGGCGGAAGCAACCTTGGGCAAGGGTATGGAGAGTGTGGAGCTGGAGAGCAGGCGAGACGCAAGAATACAGGAGCAGCAGTGGGCTGGGATGGGCGAGGATGGGAGAGACAACCGGGTGTGGGGGAATGGGAGAGACAAGCAGGTGTGGGGGATCGAACTTGCGGGAGATTTAAAGCATAAGGTAGTCTTCAGAGTTCTGTCTAAGTGTGCTGCAAGTGCTTTGTGACTGTGAGTATTTGGAGAGCAGCGTTATTTAAGTCTGTCGATGGAAGAATATCTATGTCTGTCTACACATGGTGGAAGCAATATGCGGTCGACTACATTCACTGTTGGCTGCTGTCCACTCTCTGTACATGACACACAAGGAGGGAAGAGGCAAGGAAGAAGGAAGAGGTCCTTGTTTGTGAAGGCCACTTGGAGGCTGCTGAACAGAGAAGGGAGAAGGCAGTCGGGGCTGTGCCTGTGTCGTGGTAACTTGATTGGTACACAACATAAGTAAAATTAATTCTGATACCTTATGGTGGATGTTCCTGCAGATCACATATGAAAATTTTCTTTTTCTAGTCTACAGAGACAGAAGTGGTATCTGAGTGTAATGTGGCTGATCTAACTTCAAATATAATTTTTCTTTTAGTTTCTTACATGTACCTTCCTGCCCAAGAAACTGCATCCTTCAAAAACCAATTTTTGCATATTATGGTAGGCCAAGTAACTTTTATCGACTCTTGCACAACGCTTCAGAGTGAAAGACATACATGCACTATTTTGCACCATAGTCACGAAGATTCTGTAAACAACCAGAACTGAACATTTTCATCGTCGGAAAACTTGTGATATCTGCGACTCACTTCCCTGAAAGTCTGGTCATAGCCATCTGTGCTGGATGTTGCTGCAATCCTTTTACGATCGGCACCACCAAAGTCTATACGGCCATGGTCAAATTGTTGGCACTACTTCACTGTAGGTGGACTCGACATTGGAATTGGTCCATATACCGCCAGAATATCATGGTGAACGTATATGCAGTGCAGAAATTTTTTCGACAGTAATTGTAAGCGTGACCGGGCACTTTTACGCATGGGACACGTGTACACGGAGCACTTTTCTCGGGTATCATTCTTGCTAGAGCGCAACCGACTGTGGAAGGTCACCACCACCGTCTATTAAGGGTTCTCATGTTATTCATGACACCAGTTCAGTGAACATATTAGCGCGAAGAATATATCTGTGTTTTTATGCTACCTGAGTAAATTTTCTTATTCAAATATCGAAGCTCCTAGAGAGCATATCTTTTAGAATCTAGAACAGATTAAATTTATAGTATGTTCGTTTACAGCAGATTATTGTACTTTACAAGGTACATCAGCACCAATTTTAATCATGAAATTTACTACAGTAGTTTCGGAACTAACTCAAACATGACGTTAGTAAACGTTAACACAGTTCTCTTCGTGCACATGTACGCTCTATTTTGCATTGCAGTCCTAACAGTTTCACCAGTCAAGGAAACATTAAGACAACAGCAGTTGAAATGGCAGCCTAAGCAAAAGAACGCACAGAAGAAAAAAGGTAAAAACTGCTGAAATAGTTATTTGAATGTAATGAATCCGAAGCAGAAATAATTACTTCTATAAGACCAGGAACAGATAAGTGCGAGAAATTTCTAATAACAAGAACAAGGAAAGATGTCGATAGTTCTATTTGTGATGCCATCATTAGTGTTCTGCCCAAAGGCTGGTTTTCACCTGGTAATTCTCCATGCTGACGTGTCCTCTTACATCCACTTTATGTCCACATAATTTCTGCTTCCTTTTACGTCGTCTGCCATCTTGTATCTCCTCCTTCCTCTCAAACTCCTCCTACAATCCAGTCCCTCCAAAGCGTCCGTTAGGAAGGACTCAAGTCTGAATGAATGTCCCATTCAGTCCTTCATCTTTTCTCTTCTAACCCACAGCAACTTGATGAAGAGGATGAAATTTGTCGTTGCAATAACTGCTAGAAACAGTACAACCAATCTAAAAGAAATGAAGACCTACAAGGTGGACTCACGACGACTGTGCCACAGGAAACATACTCGTATTTTTGTGTGCGTAACCTGCAACGCGGACATTGATGATGAAGAGGCCTTTAATTTAATATTTAAATTTCCATGTAGGACATATTATCCAAAAAGGTGGAAGATCACCAAAACGTTTCTATACTGCCACTAAGGTTTTGGTATTTAACCATGTCATCTAGTGTAAATAAACCTGTGGTTAAGTAAATAACCAAACATTTTGCTTACTGCAAATAAAATATATTTTGTGAATTTTAGCAGTGTGTTTTGTTTCTTTACTCATTATGGTGTTCTATGATAACTGTAAATGTGCGTCCGTAGATGCATAAGACTGCCCTATTCCAACGCAGCACGTTTATGCACTCGACTTGACTCCATAGAAAAGTATTTTGTAATATTAAATGTTACGTTGAGCTAGAATTATGCATATCAAACTATAATAACCATGTTATAAGACTAAACCGTTTTGAACCCGATAAATCTAACCAAAAATTGAAAAATGTCCGGAAATAAATAAATTTAGTCGTGCCCTGGTCTCTCCTACCGTTTAGCGCACTTGAACTTTGGAGTAATCGTCTCCATTTGGCCCGATATTTCACTTCCACACTGTGAAGCATGTGTTAACCGTGCCGCTGCAAAGCAGTGTAAACAGGATATCCAGTATATGTTCTCTCTTCCGACAACGCTCCACTGTTGTTGCGTAATGACCTTAGAGTGAGGCGATCAGTGGAACTTAGCTTTGAAGATTCTTTCGAATTGCTAGACAGTCTACAGTTCTTCTTCCGAAAGCAGAGGTCGAGAAATTCGTATCCGAGATCGTCGCAGAACACTCTAAGGCTGTAGATTAATCCAAATAAAAGGACCGCGATCGATTCACTGTACGATCCGGCAAATTGTGATTCTGATTCCGATACTAGCTGCCTTCACCAAGGCACCCAACCACTTGAGAGGAACTGAGGAAAACGTCAGAAGGCAGACGGAAAGCGGCGTTTGTGAAGACACGAGCCATTATCAGCAGCGGGGCGCACCCACTGCACTCAATATACGCCGGCTGAACCAGTACACCCCCGACGAGACTTTCTTACCAACAAACCGGGTTGACACTGGTCTACTGTAGTGGCTCAGCCCACTTTCCGCTTCCACCCAGAGATAGTAGAACCAAAGCAATCTGCTACCCATCCTCGAAGGAGAACAATCTGTTTAGATAATGCACTTCGTACGACGCTTTGACAAAGAAGTTGTCAGGGGATTTCAGTGGCACCACAGGTTACGCAGTTTTCGCTGCCAGTATCCTTGACATGGACGGTGATAGGGCAGAATCCGGAAGCTTGTCAACCGTGACCACTTTCCAGCTGTTGCCGGACAACAACCAGTTCTCCTTGAATCCAGATACAACAAATACTCTATGTGACCAAAGGATCGGAACACCTTGTTGAAAACGACCAAGCTCGTGGCGCCGTCCATCGAATGCTGTCGCAGGCATACATTCAGTCAAGTGTTGGAAAGTTTCTTGCGGAATTGTAGCTCATTCTCCACGGGGTGCTGCACTGAGGAAACGTGTTGAAGTCGGTCGGTGAGGCCTGGCACGAAGTCGATGTTCCAAAACATCCCAAAGGTGTTCTATGGGATTCAGGTTAGGACTCTTTGCAGGCCAGTCCATTACAGGGATGTTATTGGCGTGTAACCACTCCGCCACAGGCCGTGCCTTATAAACAGGTGCTCGATCGTGTTGGAAGATACAATCGCCACCCCCGAATTGCTCTTCAACAGTGGGAAGCAAGAAGGTGCTTAAAACATTAATGTAGGGCTGTGCTGTGGTAGTGACATACAAAACAATAAGGGGTACAAGACCCCTTCATAAAAAATACGACCACACCATAACACTACCGCCTCCGAATTTTACTGTTGCCACTACACACGCTGGCAGATCACGTTCACCGGACATTCACCATACACACTTGTGGCGTCGGATGGCCACATTGTGTACTGTGGTTCGTCACTCCACAACAACGTTTTTCCACCGTTCAATCGTCTAATGCTTACGCTCCTTACACGAAACGAGGTGTCGTTTGGCTTTTACCGGCGTGAGGTGTGGCTCATGAGCAGCCCCTCGACCATAAAATCCAAGTTTTCTCACCTCCTGCCTAACTCTCATACTACTTGCAATGGATCCTGACGCAGTATGGAATTCCTGTGCGATGGTCTATTAACATGACGATCCTCTTCAACTGTCGGCGGTCTCTGACAGTCAACAGACGAGGTCGGCCTGTATGCTTTTGTGCTGAATGTGTCCCTTCACGTTTCCACTTCACTATCACATCGGAAACAGTGGACCTAGGAATGTTTAGGAGTGTGGAAGTCCCGCGTAAAGACGTATGACACAAGTGACATCTAATCACCGGAACAAGTTCGAAGTCCGTGAGTTCCACGGCGCGCCACACTCTGCCCTCTCACGATGTCTAACGACTACTGAGGTCACTGATATGGAGTACCTGCCAGTAGGTGCAGCACAAGTCACCTATCATGAAAAACGTGTGTTTGGGGAGGGGGGTGTCCGGATACTTTTCATTACATAGTGTACGACCCTATCAGATTTCTTCTATGAGAAAGAAAATCTAAAATCAAGAACACATTTACTAAGCAATCAGTGTGGGACGAATTTAAAAGGAAAAGCTGTTCGGCAAGGTGGCAGAAAATAAAGCGCTACCGCTTACAGCGGCAGGAAGCTGCATTACACTGTTAACTAACTTAACTGTGCACCATTCGCGACTGGAACAGCAATGTCGGTACGATCTGTGCTTCTGGTACACGAAGCTTTGTCCCCGACAAATCATAATTTTGGTTGTTGGGTGTAGGTAAACATGCATAAATAAAAGAAAATAATATTTTTCAGTTTAATTATAGTTTGATACTACCAGAAAATCTGGAAATGACTGCAAGTGACTCTTACTAAAAGAATGTGTTATGAAACATATTGCTCTTCTTTGGATCTTCTGTATTTCCTTAATACCTAACCGGTACGATTCTATTTTTGACCTTCCTTACTTCTTACATCATTTCTATCCGGTACGGTTTTCTAACGCGATAAATGTACAACCATCTGTTGGACAAGTGTTTTATAAGCTTCTTCCTTCGTGGTTGGTTTCCCTTCCCGGAGATTGTTGCAACGAGTCTCAGTTCCTGCAATTAATTTATGCTGTCGCTCCACTTAAAATTGCTCCGTGCGCTCATGCCAAGGTATTTAATGGATAAGACTGCTCAAACTGATTTTTTGGCAAATGCGTAATAAAAAATTACGATTTTTTCGCGTGTTTAATTGCAGCATGCAAATTGTTTTGTGCTGAAGGTCAAGAGGAGATACCTGCACCTTGCATCAATGTTCTACAGGTTTTCCTGCATCATGGTATAATTTTCAAGCATTGTGACTACAGTGTACGCAAATGCATCTCTCTCTACCGGCCTCACAAAGGTTCCGGCGTTATTATGCAGATCATTTGGCCACATATTCTGTACACTCGTATCTTGTTCATTAGGCGCCAGTGCGCCAGTCGATAGAATGCCTTTCAGAAGTCAGGGAACATGGCATCAACTTGCATGCCAGCAACTACTTTCTTTGGAGCCTCTTGGACGAGCAGAGGTGTATGGGTTTCGGGGAGATTCTCGATACTCAGAAAGGTCGTAACACGTGAGCAGAATTCTTCTACGGAAATTCTGCTACATAATGACGAGAGTGATAAAAGCCTGTAGCTGTGTGTTTTTGGAGAGCGAATCAGTTAATTCGGCTACAATATCTTGAACCCATATACCCTGAAGGATAACTATTATATTCTATCCCGTGATGGCTTATTTACATATCTGTGATAATGTCGCTCTTGTGGTGTTTTGAAGAACTATAGTGCTATCTCCCTTATTGAAACAATATGCGACAAGGAATTTAATACTTAGAACTGCTATCCAGCGATTTGATGCCGCAAAGACAACTGAGATTTTAAACAGGTGGCACTGATCCGTTTACGATTCAATTTATCCTACCTTCTTAGGCTTTTCTGTCAGATCGGTGGATAGGAATATGCCTCGGATTCGTTGTACGCTCTCGCGTAGCTCTCCCTTGTTTGATTGTAGATTCTTTCAGTCAATATCCTTTGGCTACAGTTAAATCTGCTTTGGACTTCTCTTAGCTGTTGGAGCAGTAATAGCAGTAACAGTGACACAAAGGGAAACTGGAGTGCAGCTACTGAGGACAAGGAGACGCTAATACCATGTGAAGGCCACGAGGAATCAAACGAAATATGCTAGTTACCTCATGAAATGTACATATACTAATTCGTACTTGTTTCACCTGGTACATATGAAAAGTCAAAATTTAGTATGTGTAGGCCCAATGGAAAAGCTCGACATTTTTATTTACATATCGACTAGCCCGAATACTCTTTCCTTCCTACTTCCATTAATCTACGAAAATTTGTGAACGCGTTTGCGACGTACAACTTTTAATCATAAGGGGCAACGGCCGTCAGTTTCGCCAGACTGTATACTGAAAGACAGCAATTTACATTAGCCAGCTCGTGCGAAGAGTGAGAGCAGAGTGGCTCAGGACGGTTCTGGAACCACAGTATTAATTATAACGTTCGCCGCTACAGTCAAATACGTCCATTGCATTCTCCTGGCTGGCAATAAACTCTCTCAACCAAAATAAGTCTGCAATATATCAAACAAACCACTTTAACTATCCGGTGGGGCATCAGTTAGTCTGCAAAGCCTCACCCCCTACGAGAAGTTCGACGGAACACAGTGGCAGCGAAATTATATTTTGTTCCTCGTATAGCTAATTCTCACAGCTCCCGGCGTTAACGCAGTGAAGCTTCCTGGGGCTTAAAAAGGTACGGAAAGTAATTCATCGTATTATTGGAACGATGTGTACTTGTAGGTCAAATAGTTCCACTAATTTGTAGCGTAAAATTAACGCTTCTGAAGGAGGTTTCCACTCTGTCCCTTGTTAAGTGCTTCATTCTCAAATGTATTGTCATGACTCAAATAGGTCTCTACAACCATGGGCGATTGTCATTTTGTTGACCTACATTTTCTGAATGTCTCGCGTACACACACTGGTCTGAGATAATGACGACAGCAACTTTCGCATAGTGTGACTCTGCCGAGTAACATAGCTCTATGAAACTTGTACCGTGCGTAGAAAGAACAGCTGCACCATAATTCAGAAGGCAACTTGCAGAAATACACGTTAATACGAATATAAATTAATATCGAAAGACAATCATTACACTGAAGCAACGGCGAATAGTGATGGACTTTGCAAAAAGAGGGACATGGTTCCTTTCAGGATGTGCAATCACCACAGAGAGCAATCAATGCTCTGCAACGTGCTGCCATGCTATCCAAGAGAAGTTGTCGTGGTGCAGCGTTCCATTCCTTTAGTACCGCGGTTGACATTTGCTGGATGGTCGTTGGTGCATGTGGACGTACTGTGCTACGTCTCTCCAATGCACCCCAAAGTGCTCGATGGTCAGGGGAAAAGGACGGCCAGTTCATTCCCCGAATATCATCTCGTTCCGAGAACCCATGCGCTTGTGCTATTCCATGCGGTCGTGCATTGTCATGCATAAAAGTGAAATTAGGGCTGAATGCACCCCTGAAAAGACGCACATGTGGCAATAACACCGACCGGTGTGTCTATCGTGTTCGGAGATTTGGAGGTCAGTGTGCCATTCCAACACTATGTCTCCATACACCACAAGACCTTGTAACCCTTCGCTCGGGCGCACGATACTCTTTAAAGCCTGTACTTTGGTCTGTCGACGGGCTTCACCTTATAAGAAAGGATTTTGGTATATATGTTGACCGCGTGTACCTGAATGGAGGCAAAATCAGACTTACACCCACTCAGTAACAACAATGATACGTCAAGCAAGTCTGAAGTGCAACTACACGTTAGGACGGACAAGAAACAACACAGCAGATGCTACCAATTGTTAATAATACGGTCGCCAGCCTAATTAGGCATTAACTGAGTTTCTTCCCTGTACAAGTTGATGTACGTTCATACAAAACAACACGTAATGACACTGCATAATATGGTAAATTTTAGAACCAGAAAATCTACCGTACTAATAGTTTCACTTTCTGTACTAATATGGAAAAGCCATAAATACACAACAACACACTATAATGTTTACTACAAACTTCATACTGTCTTTTGATCTGATTAAAATCGGGCATAGGTTACCCTAGAAATAGCACTTTTGAAACACGCATAGAATGTCAATTTTGATAAAGGTAAAACACTAATAACTTTTGGTTTTATCTTGACTTTAACTTTGCTGGTCAAATCAGTTCAGTACATTTCAGAATTTACATGAATAGACAAGAAAAAAAGGGGGGGGGACCCTGAAACTGTTATGATCACTGTACTGAAATTTTTGATTATCGAAATCGTTAAGCACTCATGATTTCCAATATATGAGTTACTACTCTTCTTGTCTTATTTCTTGCTCATTTAACTACCATTATTTTTGTCTCAAATTCATTAGCCTTCATTACTAAACCAATTTCAACATTATCTTCCAACTTTGTCAGACCTATATTATTTACCTATATATTCATTAACAACAAAGTTCTTTAAACATCATTCTAACATAGATAGGTCTGCAGGTAATTATTATTAACATAAACTTTAAATCTTCATCTCGGGACACTCGGATTGCACATGTGGAAAGGACCCTCTCTAGGTTAGTGATGAGGATAATTAAATGATAGGACAGTTCTGGTAAAAGTTAAGTTGTTATTGAACAGTAAGGAACAAAAGTAACACTGGTCCACACGAATACAGTACTAAAAGTTTTAACCTGTTCGTATCGATGCGGCGGTTGGCGGGCGGCGAGATGGCGAGGCGCAAAGCACACATACAATCACAGCTATGGCTCTTGATGTATCGGCACTTTACTTCTTCACAGCGTCGCAATATTTTTCCATTTAGTGCCTACGAATTTTGCCATGCTGTGTAGTCGTCGGAAACGGCACATCCGAGGCTCAATGAAACTGTGTCTTCCAGGAGAGCCTCCTCGATCCTGAGCGTGTTTCTCAGACCGATGCCCAACTCCGACTACTACTGCTGAGCCCGTTATCCGTACAGTGCCCGTGTGCATTTTCCCGCGCTCGCCTACCATCCACCTTTTACCGCTCCCCTACAGACAGGGTATTCACCCGAGGTTTTGCATTCTACATATCCTAATACATTGCCTACGTATGGACCAGGAGCACAATTACAACTTTAACATCTTACAACAGTTTCAACATTTCTTACATTTCAATTTTGATATACACTCCTGGAAATGGAAAAAAGAACACATTGACACCGGTGTGTCAGACCCACCATACTTGCTCCAGACACTGCGAGAGGGCTGTACAAGCAATGATCACACGCACGGCACAGCGGACACACCAGGAACCGCGGTGTTGGCCGTCGAATGGCGCTAGCTGCGCAGCATTTGTGCACCGCCGCCGTCAGTGTCAGCCAGTTTGCCGTGGCATACGGAGCTCCATCGCAGTCTTTAACACTGGTAGCATGCCGCGACAGCGTGGACGTGAACCGTATGTGCAGTTGACGGACTTTGAGCGGGGGCGTATAGTGGGCATGCGGGAGGCCGGGTGGACGTACCGCCGAATTGCTCAACACGTGGGGCGTGAGGTCTCCACAGTACATCGATGTTGTCGCCAGTGGTCGGCGGAAGGTGCACGTGCCCGTCGACCTGGGACCGGATCCCAGCGACGCACGGATGCACGCCAAGACCGTAGGATCCTACGCAGTGCCGTAGGGGACCGCACCGCCACTTCCCAGCAAATTAGGGACACTGTTGCTCCTGGGGTATCGGCGAGGACCATTCGCAACCGTTTCCATGAGGCTGGGCTACGGTCCCGCACACCGTTAGGCCGTCTTCCGCTCACGCCCCAACATCGTGCAGCCCGCCTCCAGTGGTGTCGCGACAGGCGTGAATGGAGGGACGAATGGAGACGGGTCGTCTTCAGCGATGAGAGTCGCTTCTGCCTTGGTGCCAATGATGGTCGTACGCGTGTTTGGCGTCGTACAGGTGAGCTCCACAATCAGGACTGCATACGACCGAGGCACACAGGGCCAACACCCAGCATCATGGTGTGGGGAGCGATCTCCTACACTGGCCGTACACCACTGGTGATCGTCGAGGGGACACTGAATAGTGCACGGTACATCCAAACCGTCATCGAACCCATCGTTCTACCATTCCTAGACCGGCAAGGGAACTTGCTGTTCCAACAGGTCAATGCACGTCCGCATGTATCCCGTGCCACCCAACGTGCTCTAGAAGGTGTAAGTCAACTACCCTGGCCAGCAAGATCTCCGGATCTGTCCCCCATTGAGCATGTTTGGGACTGGATGAAGCGTCGTCTCACGCGGTCTGCACGTCCAGCACGAACGCTGGTCCAACTGAGGCGCCAGGTGGAAATGGCATGGCAAGCCGTTCCACAGGACTACATCCAGCATCTCTACGATCGTCTCCATGGGAGAATAGCAGCCTGCATTGCTGCGAAAGGTGGATATACACTGTACTAGTGCCGACATTGTGCATGCTCTGTTGCCTGTGTCTATGTGCCTGTGGTTCTGTCAGTGTGATCATGTGATGTATCTGACCCCAGGAATGTGTCAATAAAGTTTCCCCTTCCTGGGACAATGAATTCACGGTGTTCTTATTTCAATTTCCAGGAGTGTAATATTGCTTGCAATTTGACATAAACATTAATATTTACATCGAAAATTGTTTACAGTTTCTTTAACATAATGACATGAAAAGAAAAGAAATGAATTCAGAACATCGATTACACTAATTTATCGAAAATCAGAAGAAAAAAATTATCATATGAACAATAGCACAGCGTTGTTGTTGTTACACATGTCCCTGTTTCCAGTAAATTTCACTAAGTGCTAATTTGATGGGAACACTAAATTTTCTATTTATATAATGGTTCTGAATCTTTGTGTGAGTGTCCCATCAAAAAATTTTATACCACTAACTTCCTTTCACTCACATTATCTAGTTCTATACTTTTTAACATATCAAGAACCTTTACCTATCGTTTGCTTAAGTGGCTTTGGCACAGTCCATCCTCCTATCAAAACATGAATTAAATAGCAAATTACTCATTTTTATTAAATTTCTCAAAGAAATAATTTCAAATTCTGGAACACTAACACTTAACTACAAAAGCAGATACAAATACCTATATACACCATAAGACAATTTGGTGCTGCTTGCATTGAATGGCAGTCCATTTCCTTACTTACTAAAAAAAACACAATAACATTCAGAAAATTTACTACACATATTTGCTGCCTAATATTCAGATTTGGGCAGTCCATTTCGCACCTTTTTATCACATCTCCTGTACCACACTTACAATTCTCCTTTGACTATTTATCTGCCCTCTTTGATTTTTGGCAGTCCCACCTTTTATCTGGCTTACAGCATTTGCTTTTTCTTTTCAACCCTTTTCTCCATACATCTTTACATTTATAGGACATTTGGTAATCTGAAACTCACATAACTACATTAGCACACTGACATCAGTATACATACATTTACAAAGATTTGTTACATTTGGAATAAAATAGTTTCAGCATAATATACAGCACATTTACTGCAAATTGCTTTCTGATTGTACTTAGGTCACTCACTTCTAGGAACATACAGTTTCAGGTCCACAACATTTCTTACACCTAAAGGTCTTTTGGATTTTGGGTAGATCAGGTAGTAAGCATTATTGTGTGGAATGTTCTGTATTATATACGGTCCATTATAAATATATTTAAATTTGGAAATTTCATGGTTCAGTTCACTAGACTTTTCGTGGGTTTTTAAAAGAACATAATCCCCAATTTTAAATTTTGACACTTTCAGATTTTTATCATGTCTTTTAGATCTAGATTCAGCTTTTTGCTTTCCCCTTTTTCTGACTAAATCTTTCTTTTGACTCAACCCCAAGCTTGTACAAGGTGGAAACTCTAGTTTTTTCTCAATTAAACTTTTACTTCTGCTGCCTAACAAAATTTCTTCCGGTGGGAACCCAGTAGATTCATGATGTACTGTGTTCATGACATTCTCAAAGTCCAATATAAATCTGCCCCAGGCTCTAAATCATGCCCCTTCCTGTTTTTTCCACAACACACCTTGGTCGACTGTGACGTCGTCCCAAGATACGTTCCTGACCTGTGAACCATTTATATCTGGTGGCTTTTTCGGTTTCTGCAGTTCAAAGTCTTTACTTACTTGAACTTGTTGCAAAATAAACACTGAGTCGTCAGGTGCCTCTTTCTTTCTTTGTTCAGTCTCAACATCTGGATTTTGTTTTTAAACTTCGTCATCATTAGGTACAATATCGCAATTAGCTGTATTCCCATTATTTTCATTATTACCGAAATATTCGTCATCTGAACTATCGTCAGAATCCGACCATTCTGGATCCCTTTCAGGTTCTAACATAAAAGCTTTTCTGAGATAGGCACTAAGTTCTCCCTCTGCATTTTCGTCAGGCTTTAATTTTAATTCAATATCCTCTTTTGACAAAACGGCCTCATTATCAGCTTTACTCACATCCACTGTTACTTCATATTTAGTGTAATTCTCGTGGACTTCAATTACTTTTAGGTAATCACCTGCCTCTTCCCCACAGTGCCTTTCGGTTGCAGCTTGTACTGTTGGCGGATTGTTAACAGAAGTTACTTCCTCGTCAATGCTTAGGATTTCATCCTCCAATTCCTTTCTATCTTTAACCTTCGTCCTATCGGCAGCACGCGTACTTTGCGCGGCGCTATTTATTCTCTCCTCTTTAAATTCGGGCCACGTCACGTTATTGACGTCCCTACTATCTCCTTTTTCAGTAATTAACCTTCTTGCCTCATACTGCTTCTTAAAATCCTCCCAGTCACATTGCTTGAGGCCCTTGTACAGATCGTCGATCTGCACGCGCCAATTAATTACTTCCGCTAATTCATTCTCGCCTTTTACTTTATTGCTAACACTGCTAACCGCACCTCTGTGTATCCACAGTTTCGTCTATTATTTCCTTTTCCACGGAATTACCACTCTTAATGTATTCACCAGTTCTTACGGCTATGATTGTACCTAATCCTGCCGCATTGCAATCGGCTTCTCTCTGAACAGCTGTTCTGCTAGGCTGGGCCGTTACCCCCTGAACTCCACTCGCCTGTTAGTATGTAGCACTCTGCGCAGCGAAAATGAGTCATCTGTGCGCGCACCTGACGCTTGTTCCGCAACAACATTGCGTCGTTCCACTCCTGTCTCTAACCTGTCTCATAATTTTACTGTCAGTCGGGTAACATTTCTTAAATCGGCGCCGGTATGTACTGTCCGCTTCCGTTTGGCCCGCAACGTTCGCGGAAATCAGTTTCCCGCGTCGTTATTATTTAGCGCGGTGTACCCTCTACCGCGACCTGGATAACTTCCTCTTCCTCTTCCTCTACCTCTACCTCTCTGTATCATATTCATGTGAAACCCATCGCCGTCATTTCTCTTGTCATTATTACGGTTATTCCTTTAACCAAAATTTTGATGATTGGCACGACTTTCGCGCCAATGGTCTTCGTCTTCGACCCTTTCGATAAACACTTGGAAGCTGCGATGATTGCTTCCCACGTATCTCTTCGAATCTTCTGGAAGCTTTTTATATAGCTCCCATATGATTTCTGAATCGGATCTTCTCCCTCTTAAATGTGTCACGTTTCGGTACCAATATTCGCAGAAATCTTTCAAAGAATTCCTGCCCTGTTATCATGAAGCTTGGCCATGATAAACTCGCGCCACAAATGATCCTGTTTTTGTTCGGACCAATATTCTTCCGTAAACTTTTGCTTAAATTCTTCGAACGTCATTCGTTCGGTATTCATATTAATTCCCCAGCGCTTAGCGTCACCTGCTAAGGTGCTAATTACTACGTTTATCTTTTCCTGATCAGACAAGTGTTCAGGAAACATTCTCTCGCAGTTTTTGATGAAATCTAACGGATGCCATCCATTATGTTTCTTGGCGGGATCGAAGCGTTTCTCACCTTCCAATTGCTTCGTAAGTGGTGTGCCATTATAGACAACACCAGGCCTATCTATAAATTTACTCTCCAGATCGAAAATTTTGCCTTGAATTTTTGAAGTATTTTGTTCACATTTTTGCACACATCCGGTCACTTTTTCGCCTAAATCTCTTTCGGTGTCTGATATTGCCTTTTTCAACTGTGATATTCCATGTTGACATTCGTTTACGATCTCAGTTTTAAGACCGAAAACTTTTTCTTCTACTTTTGTTTCGACTAGAGGCTCTACTTTCTCTTGGATGTTGAGAATTTCAACATCAAACCTACTGTTAATGTTTTCAATTTCCTCCTGCATAGTATCCATATTTTTATTAATTGTGTTAATTTCAAACTTCATAGTATTTACCACAGAACTTAAATTACCCACTTTTTGTTCTACCTGTTCTATTTGTTTACTGATTTTAATTCCTTGTTCTTCGACCTGTGCTTTAATCTGACTAACTTGTGTTTTAAGCTGCTCGTCAACATGTGTTTTAAGCTGATCATTTATAGTTTTGAGCTGATGACTTTGAGTTTTAAGCTGCTCATCAACGTGTCTTTTAAGTTGACTAACCTGATTACCGACTTGTTTTTGAAGCTGATCATTCTGGCCTGCAATTTGTTTGGTTAATTGTTCAAATAAATCGTTCATGCTTAATTTTTCACACTGTTTTGTTCTACGGAATCGGTGTGTTCCGATCCTACTTCAAAAGTTTCTTTCGGTTCTTTCTTTATCTTTGGTGAATCAAACATGTCAGTGGATTATTTCACATACCCACCATCATCTACAAAGTCACCCTCTACATCCTGTTTTATTCCTTGCTGCGTTCGAGACGATCTCGACATTTCAATCTGTTCGTTAACGTGTTCGTGATATTGTATGTACGCCAATTGTCTTCCGCTAACGCCATCTGTTATCTTGCCGCGTAAACTCCTGCTACTGCCAGCCGCATTTTCCATTTCGCTCGGCACATCTACTGTTTCTACGTTCTTGTCCATACTGAATGCCAATTACACCTCTCCACTGTACTTGACGTTCACTGGTATTTACTTTACTAATTATTATTGCAATTCGTGCCACTGAACATCCACTGTTCGGTATTCACGTTAATTTGTGACCAACAACAACTGGATGTCCTGTCACCGGGAGCCACTAGTAACCGTTCGCTCGGGCGCACGATACTCTTTAAAGCCTGTACTATGGTAAGTTGACGGGCTTCACCTTATAAGAAAGGATTTTGGTATATATGTTGACCGCGTGTACCTGAATGGAGGCAAAATCAGACTTACACCCACTCAGTAACAACAATGATACGTCAAGCAAGTCTGAAGTGCAACTACACGTTAGGACGGACAAGAAACAACACAGCAGATGCTACCAATTGTTAATAATACGGTCGCCAGCCTAATTAGGCATTAACTGAGTTTCTTCCCTGTACAAGTTGATGTACGTTCATACAAAACAACACGTAATGACACTGCATAATATGGTAAATTTTAGAACCGAACTAATAGTTTCACTTTCTGTACTAATATGGACAAGCCATAAATACACAACAATACACTATAATGTTTACTACAAACTTCATACTGTCTTTTGATCTGATTAAAATCGGGCATAGGTTACCCTAGAAATAGCACTTTTGAAACACGCATACAATGTCAATTTTGAAAAAGGTAAAACACTAATAACTTTTGGTTTTATCTTGACTTTAACTTTGCTGGTCAAATCAGTTCAGTACATTTCAGAATTTACATGAATAGACAAGAAAAAAGGGGGGGGGGGACCCTGAAACTGTTATGATCACCGTACTGAAATTTTTGATTATCGAAATCCATAAGCACTCATGATTTCCAATATATGAGTTACTACTCTTTTTGTCTTATTTCTTGCTCATTTAACTACCATTATTTTTGTCTCAAATTCATTAGCCTTCATTACTAAACCAATTTCAACATTGTCTTCCAACTTTGTCAGACCTATATTATTTACCTATATATTCATTAACAACAAAGTTCTTTAAACATCATTCTAACATAGATAGGTCTGCAGGTAATTATTATTAACATAAACTTTAAATCATCATCTCGGGACACTCGGATTGCACATGTGGAAAGGACCCTGTCTAGGTTAGTGATGAGGATAATTAAATGATAGGACAGTTCTGGTAAAAGTTAAGTTGTTATTGAACAGTAAGGAACAAAAGTAACACTGGTCCACACGAATACAGTACTAAAAGATTTAACCTGTTCGTATCGATGCGGCGGTTGGCGGGCGGCGAGATGGCGAGGCGCAAAGCACACATACAATCACAGCTATGGCTCTTGATGTATCGGCACTTTACTTCTTCATAGCGTCGCAATATTTTTCCATTTAGTGCCTACGAATTTTCCCATGCTGTATAGTCGTCGGAAACGGCACATCCGAGGCTCAATGAAACTGTGTCTTCCAGGAGAGCCTCCTCGATCCTGAGCGTGTTTCTCAGACCGATGCCCAACTCCGACTACTACTGCTGAGCCCGTTATGCCGTACAGTGCCCGTGTGCATTTTCCCGCGCTCGCCTACCATCCACCTTTTACCGCTCCCTTACAGACAGGGTATTCACCCGAGGTTTTGCATTCTACATATCCTAATTGCCTACGTATGGACCAGGAGCACAATTACAACTTTAACATCTTACAACAGTTTCAACATTTCTTACATTTCAATTTTGTTATAATATTGCTTGCAATTTGACATAAACATTAATATTTACATCGAAAATTGTTTACAGTTTCTTTAACATAATGACATGAAAAGAAAAGAAATGAATTCAGATCATCGATTACACTAATTTATCGAAAATCAGAGGAAAAAAATTATTATAAGTACAATAGTACATCGTTGTTGTTGTTACAACCTGGGCCACCAAAACGGTCATGTTTGGTAACGTTCCTTGGTAATTTATGCGTTCCCACCTTTGGCGATATGAGGGTACGTCCAGCGTTGCCGAACATTATCGTTTTAGTCGTGGAGGTGATATGACGTAGGGAGGCAGAATGTTGAGTGTGGGTACTGACCTCTAGAGTTTTGAACACGGTACACTCACTGGTTAAGTTTAATGTGAAATGTAATTCTTCTCCATGTGCTTCTTTTCAGTACATTCGACTCTGAACTTGACCCCTTCGAACACGCTGGTGGCGGAGCTCACCCATACAGTCTCTGAAGAGCAGTTCCGAGGACCTTAACGAAGAGTAGCCGCCTATTTTCACGTATGTCCAGCGTGAAGTCAAGATGTCTGTGGGAGGAAGCCAAGTTTACGGCTGTTCCGCTCTCGATCATAGGCAGCAGATTTTTGGGTACCAAACTGTTCGTAATGATGATCGTCACTGCATTATATGTACATTAAGGTTCTTGTTTCATAAGCCTGTGTCATCACCGTATAATGCCAACTTCACCTGTGGTGTTGTGGGGATGTCTGCCGTATGCAGAGTGTACCGGCACTTCCTGTATGCCTACGGCGATGGGACGACGTGATAACATTCCTTCGTAACACATAGAAGTCTGGTTCATCCAATTATTATGGGGTGGTGTCAACTTAAGCAATTATCTGTCAATGATGTTGACGAAAAAGGAGGCCCCTGAACCTCTTGCTTCGCGGGGCGGTAGAGAGTAATTTAATCTTCCAGCATGTAACGGAAACTTCACGATTTCAAGTACATTCAGTTTTTGCGTCTACATAATGACGATCTGCGTACAATTGTTTCAAGTTTTTTAATTGACAGTTACTGTAAAACTGATGTTTTGTGACCAATTTGTCTTATCAGTGTCAAAAATGGCTGAAATGGCTCTAACCACTATGGGACTTAACATCTGCGGTCATCAGTGCCGTAGACTTAGAACTACTTAAATTTAACGAACCTAAGGACATCACACACATCCATGCCCAAGGCAGGATTCGAACCTGCGATCGTAGCAGCAGCGTGGTTCCAGACTGAAGCGCCTGTAACCTCTCGGTCACAGCGGACCGCTCTTATCAGTGTCGCATACGTTAATATCATTTAAATCCACCACATTTGATCAAAACTTATTTAATGAATAACGAAAGACATTGTTCTGAGTCATCAGCCATTGCTCTTGAGATCGGACGCAGTAACTGCCGTCTGCGTACCCGTGGCGCGTGTCCTCGCCTATATCACAGACTGTAATTTTAGTCTTCGCAAAAGTTATCAGTGAACATAAAAATTCACCCTATCGGTCACTGGAGTATTTGCATTGTTCTTATTAGAGCAATTAACGATGTTATTATCACCTTTCTTTATGAACTGAACGGTCCGCGTACTAAATGAGTTGCTCTTAAACAAATGAGGCAACCGACTATCAATTTCGAAATAGCTGATGGATGCAGCGACTCGACTGTAATATTCATTGCGTATGACGAAAAACCTGCTTTTATTATAGCACTGCCTGCCTCCAGTATCGTAATTACGAATACATCCACCTATTGAGCAGCTTAAGTCGCAGGTGCTGGTAAAGAGAAGTTTGTGTCTCAATTTAGAAAACCCTCTGAAAGAAGTATTATGTCTAAGTTTCTACGGTCACCAAGTTCTGAATTAGACAATTTAGCTGTAATTGCTTCTGAAATTTACTGTGAATTTAAAAGTAGGGTTGTTCACATTTCTTTGTACTCAAAACTGTAAGATGGAAGCAAGTCAAACTGATTCTATGTTGTGGCAGCATTCTTTAAACTGTTTTATTAATTAATTATTGCTATTTATTAAGTTTCAAGTATCAAAATTAACCCCAGGAAATGGAAAATCAAAGATGACCAATGCATTGATACTATAGTGCGGTTTACAAGAAACTACGTAGTTGGCATTGTGTTGGGAAGTACTGTAGCCTTTGATTATTACGATCCTAAAGATCGTAATTTTCCCACAAGTTAATTTTGTAATAAATGACAAAAACTGCGGATCGAACTGTCGTAGAATAATCAAATAAAAGTCTGATTAATTTTACTGATAAACTATAACGTTCAAATTAAGTATTCTTTCCTTTTGCGCTATTGAGAGTAATACTCTGTTTACAGAAGTACTTCACTGGATAAATTGGAAGTCGGGAAATTCATGCATCTATGACTTGATGACAGCAGGGACGACTTAATAGCGTGCAAAAAAAAGCCATATAAATTTAATAAAGTTTCAATGCACTTTTAGCACCACAATAATTTTTCAATCGCATCCATCGACAATGTATCTAAGCCGTTCGACGCCTCGCCACTATCTCCTTCTTCAGCTACCAAGCCAGTGGTCCAATCAGATTGCTAGATTATCGCGACATTAATGTTTCTCTTAAGTAGAGAATCAGTAGAGCAGTCACATACCGTTTAATACACAGCTGTTAAACTATTTTCATCTTGTTGAAATAGATCACGTAGACACTGACGAAAAAAACTGCGACACCAAAAGATAATGAATGTATAGGAATGAAATTTCGGAATACGTTTCTCTAGGTGACCTATTCAAGTGATTAACAAAACAAGATCACAGGTTAATGTAAGCGCGACATAAGCCATTGCTAATGCAAAATGCTGGTACATTAATAAGCGACGTTACCGCTAATGTTGAAGGCATACATGTAAACCTTAATGCATTTAGTTGTACAGTTGCTGGATGTCAGTTTGTGGGCTGGAGTTGCATCCCTGTTGCACACGGTCACCTTGCACAAGGACGGTTAATGCTGGTTGTGGATGACGATGGATTTGTCGTCCGATATGTACCATATGTGGTCAATTGGAGACAGATCTGGTGATCGAGCAGGCAAAGGCAACACATCGACACTCTGTAGAGCATGTTGGGTGAAAACAGCAGTACGTTGGCAATCGTTATGGTATTGGAAAACACGTTTTGGAATGACGTTCGTGAATGGCAGCACAACAGGTCTAATCGTAGAATGACCACGAGATTACTCTTGCTGTCATACGAAATCGCACCTAAGACATTAACTCAGGTATAGATACAGTGTGTTTAGCATGCAGCAGGTTTCTTGCAGGCCCTCAGCTGGCTCCTCCTAACCAACACATGGCCATCACTGGCAACGAGGTAGAAACAGCTTTTATCAGAAAACACAACACACCTTCATCACGACTTCCAGTGAACGCTCACTTGGCACCACCGAAGTCGCAAACGGTGATGGTTTGCGGTCAGTGGAATGAACGTAAAAGGCCTCTGCCTCGGAGCTGTCCATGAAGTAACCGTTCATTGTGTCGCTGTGGTGCCAACTGCTGCTACAGATCCAGTACGATGCTCCAGAGCCATACGCCGAACACGAAGGCCTTCCCTTTCGGTAGTGCGATGTGACCGTCCAGAGAGCAGTCTTCTTGCGGCTGTACATTCTCGTGAACCCGCTGCCATCAATCATGTACAGTGGCTACATTCATGCAAAGCCTTTTGCAATATTTCAGAAGGAACATATAGCTTCTTGTAGCCTTATTACATGACCCCATTCAAACTCAATGAGGAGTTGCCACGTCTAAACTCAAAAGTGGCTAACGCTCACGACATTTATAGCGTGTATTTAACACCGCCAGCCACACCATCGGCCTCTGAGGCCTACATGCTCACTCAGACCAATCTAATCCTGCTCCAACACAGCTGGAGGCGGAGTGACTGTCATGTAAGCCTTCCCTAGTTAGTTGTCTCTGAGCTAGTTTACTGTATACAATACTTCCGTACCTGTCGGCCCGTTCAGGTAAACAACTAGGCCTCCGATGCCTCTGCTGTGGCTTACATGTAAATTGTCCCTAGGCCTGTGAGGCCGATGGTGTGGTTGAACGTATGTCAGTATCTAGGTCTCAGCGGCCTTGGTGTGCTTGTCAGTTGTCCGTATTATATTTTACAGTATCCCTCTTTTGACTTGATTTTTCCCATCGTTTATAATAATACACGTATTCTTTCAGTAGATAGAATCTTTAGTTCTTCCTTTCTATTGCCAGAATGCATTCTAAGGCGGGAAAAGCAATTCTACATTGATGATGAAATGTTAGCAGAATTGACATAACCTTTGTCAGATGATGACTGTGCCTCTGAAGTTGAATCACTACTAGGGGACGGAGATTGTGATACTGAAGTAGAAGAACTTTCCAATTCGGAATCAGAACACTCTTCAGATGACGATCCTGAATTCATCCCTTCATCCCTTCATGATGAATAAGCAGTTAGAGAGACTGTGAGACGACATGTCGTACCCGAAACTTCCAAAAAAGACACTTTATCGTCTTCAAAACCTTTAAAGCGACGTGGAAAGATGAAGATAGAATGTAACCTTCAGGTAAAGGGTAAACCACGTGTAGAAGATAAAGTTGCGAGGATGGTAGTGGAGAAGGAAGCTGAGAGATTGCAAATTTACATCGACAGATCAGACGTCAAAGGGAAGAATGTCCCCACAGTTTAGGAAACCAGTTCCATGATAACGACCGCGACGAAGACACTAAAAAAGTATAGTACATCTGAGAGGTAAGACTCCTGGCCCCGTTTCTGATGCTAAGATGCCTGTTGAATGTTTCAGAGCATTTTTCACACATTTCCTAATGCATCTTGTATTGAAATACACATATGAAAGCATGGCCAAGACGAAAATGCGATTTTTCAGCAGAGAAGAAATGCAAGCCTCCCTTCAAACCAGTTGTTATAGAAGAGCTGGAAGCTTTTGTTGTTCTTCTTGTTTTGTCAGGAGCCATGAAAAACAATCATATCCCCTTCAAACAACTATATGATAGCACAATAAGTGGAGATAGATTCCAAGGTACACTGTCTTGCAGCCGCTTTGTTTTTATTAGTAGCCACTTACAATTTGGCGATCCCAGACTCGAGAAGAGAGACGAAAGATAGACCAATTCCCGTTAGTCTGTGAAATTTGGAATATTCTAATTGAAATGTTGTTGTTGTTGTGGTCTTCAGTCCTGAGACTGGTTTGATGCAGCTCTCCATGCTACCCTATCCTGTGCAAGTTTCTTCATCTCCCAATACCTACTGCAACCTACATCCTTCTGAATCTGCTTAGTGTATTCATCTCTTGGTCTCCCTCTACGATTTTTACCCTCCACGCTGCCCTCCAATGCTAAATTTGTGATCCCTTGATGCCTCAGAACATGTCCTACCAACCAATCCCTTCTTCTCGTCAAGTTGTGCCACAAACTCCTCTTCTTCCCAATTCTATTCAATACCTCCTCATTAGTTATGTGATCTACCCATCTAATCTTCAGCATTCTTTTGTAGCACCACATTTCGAAAGCTTCTATTCTCTTCCTGTCCAAACTATTTATCGTCCATGTTTCACTTCCATACATGGCTACACTCCATACAAATACTTTCAGAAACGACTTCCTGACACTTAAATCTATACTCGATGTTAACAATTTCTCTTCTTCAGAAACGCTTTCCTTGCCATTGCCAGTCTACATTTTATATCCTCCCTACTTCGACCATCATCAGTTATTTTGCACCCCAGATAGCAAAACTCCTTTACTACTTTAAGTGTCTCATTTCCTAATCTACGAGTAATTCCCTCAGCATCACCCGACTTAATTCGACTACATTCCATGATGCTAGTTTTGCTTTTGTTGATGTTCATCTTATACCCTCCTTTCAAGACAATGTCCATTCCGTTCAACTGCCCTTCCAAGTCCTTTGCTGTCTCTGAAGGAATTAGAACGTCATCGGCGAACCTCAAAGTTTTTATTTCTTCTCCATGGATTTTAATACCCACTCCGAATTTGTCTTTTGTTTCCTTTACTGCTTGCTCAATATACAGATTGAATAACATCGGGGATAGGCTACAATCCTGTCTCACTCCCTTCCCAACCACTGCTTCCCTTCCATGTCCCTCGACTCTTATAACTGCCATCTGGTTTCTGTACAAATTGTAAATATGGTTTCGCTCCCTGTATTTTACCCCTGCCACCTTTAGAATTTGGAAGAGAGTATTCCAGTCAACATTGTCAAAAGCTTTCTCTAAGTCTACAAATGCTAGAAACGTAGGTTTTCCTTTCCTTAATCTTTCTTCTAAGATAAGTCGTAAGGTCAGCATTGCCTCACGTGTTCCAATATTTCTACGGAATCCAAACTGATCTCCCCCGAGGTCCGCTTCTACCAGTTTTTCCATTCGTCTGTAAAGAATTCGTGTTAGTATTTTGCAGCCGTGACTTATTAAACTGATAGTTAGGTAATTTTCACATCTGTCAACACTTGCTTTCTTTGGGATTGGAATTATTATATTCTTCTTGAAGTCTGAGAGTATTTCGCCTGTCTCATACATCTCGCTCACCAGAAGGTAGAGTTTTGTCAGGACTGGCTCTCCCAAGGCTATCAGTAGTTCTAATGGAATGTCGTCTATTCCCGGGGCCTTGTTTCGGCTCAGGTCTTTCAATGCTCTGTCAAACTCTTCACGCAGTATCGCATCTCCCATTTCATGTTCATTTACATTCTCTTCCATTTCTATTATATTGTCCTCAAGTACTTCGCCCTTGGATAGACTCTCTATATACTCCTTCCATCTTTCTGCTTTCCCTTCTTTGGTTAGAACTGGTTTTACATCTGAGTTCTTGATATTCATACAAGTGGTTCTCTTTTCTCCAAAGGTCTCTTTAATTTTCCTGTAGGTAGTATCTATCTTACCCCTAGTGAGATAAGCATCTACATCCTTACATTTGTCCTCTAGCCATCCCTGCTTAGACATTTTGCACTTCCTTTCGATCTCATTTTTGAAACGTTTGTATTCCTTTTTGCCTGCTTCATTTTCTGCATTTTTATATTTTCCCCTTTCATCAATTAAATTAAATATCTCTCCTGTTACTCAAGGATTTCTACTACCCCTCATCTTTTTAGCTACATGATCCTCTGCTGTCTTCACTACTTCATCCCTCAGAGCTACCCATTCTTCTTCTACTGTATTTTTTTCCCTCACTACTGCCAATTGTTCCCTTATGCTCTCCCTGAAACTCTGTAAAATCTCTGGTTTAGTCAGCTTATCCAGGTCCCATCTCCTTAAATTCCAACCTTTTTGCAGTTTCTTCAATTTTAATCTGCAGTTCATAACAAATAGATTGTGGCCAGAGTCCACATCTGCCCCTGGAAATGTCTTACAATTTAAAACCTGGTTCCTAAATCTCTGTCTTACCATTATATAATCTATCTGATACCTTTTAGTATCTCCGGGATTCTTCCGTGTATACAAGCTTCTTATATGATTCTTGAACCAAGTGTTAGCTATGATTAAGATATGCTCTGTGCAAAATTCTACCAGACGGCTTCCTCTTTCATTTCTTAGCCCCAATCCCTATTCACCTACTATGTTTCCTTCTCTCCCTTTTCCTACACTCGAGTTCCAGTCACCCATGACTATTAAATTTTCGTCTCCCTTCACTATCTGAATAATTTCTTTTATCTCATCATTGAAATATACCTCTAATTGAAATATGTAAGCCCAATTATCAACCAAATTCGTGTCTAACTATAGATGAACAGTTAGTGGGTTTATTGGTAAGTTCCCATTCAAAATGTACCAATAAATACGGGATTAAGACCATAATGCTTTGCGATCAAGCACCTCGATATCTAATAAATACTATTTCATATTTGGGTAACGGTTCCACGCCACCCGGTGTTCCTGATGCTGTTTATTTTACAAAACTACTGACCAAACCATTTTAAGGTACAAACAGTAATATCACCACCGATAACTGATTTACTGGTATATCTCTGACCGCTGATCTGCTGAAAACCCAGCAAGTGGCATATATCGGGACCATAAAGAAAAATAAACGAGAATTCCCCCCTGAATTCATCGATTTGAAGTACAAGGACCGCAAAGTTGGAACGTCGCTTTCCATATTCCGAGAAGACGTGAAAGCTGTTTCATATAAACCCAAGAAAAATAAAATGGTTACTGTCACCTCATCCGTGCATGGAGATGATGCTGTACGTCACGATTACAACAAAACATACGTGATTCTCAACTACAACGAAACCAAAGCGTGTGTCGACCCGCTTGATCAAGTGTCAGTACTATCGGCCGACGAACACGTCGATGGAATGTATGAGTTTTTTTCCAAAGTGATAACCATTGCTTGCATAAATGCCTAAAATATGTACCTCCATAATTTTTACAAAACCAAGGGAAAGAGAGAAACAGCGATCAAACAAAACCGTTGTCGAGATTTGATTTTATATTTACGCTTTCTCAACAGCTTACAGCACCCTGGATGTAGGCTAGGCTTGACACATAGATTCCCCATGACCTACAATAGAGTATTTATGGATAACTGAACATGACTCCACCTGCAGAGGCGGCTCGTGAAGAAATTGAGCAAGGTGCTGTTCCAAAAACAACTTACTGTAAATTTCATGACTACAAAAAACAAAGGAAAATCAAAAATTCAGCTTGATTTATGTAAGCTGCCAGTGTGTGGCGAGCACCAACTAGCACCGGTAAAAAATAGGAAACAGAATTTTGTGATAACGGGTTTTACTTCTAAGAAACATTATTAATTGCACGTGATTTTCTGATATGATGCAGTTTTTAGTTATATGAAGTTTAGACTAATATTGTTTAATTTTTGAGACTTTCGTTGTATTTTGTTTTGTTGATTTTTGAGCAAGTATATATTTGTTATTTAATGTCTTATACCCTAACCCCTACCATAAAATTGAAATTATTTAAGTGTTTCTCATTATTACGATTACATATCGTGTAGGGCTATGAGACCTATGATCTGATCCAGACGTAGGAGCCTGGTGGTGCGGTCAGAGGGGTTAAATCAAACCTGATTTGCATCCTCAAGTGGAGCGTAATTTGAACAGCATGAACTCCAGATTTAGAAACACGTCTACCAATTTTATGTCGACAACTACTTTTCGGTGTTGCAACTATTTTTCCCTGAGTATGGAAAGTAAAACACTTGACGAGTTTAAAAAGGTATTTCTATTGAGAATCTTTCACATTGTTTCAAGATTAATCATTGCATATTTCTATTGAAAGCGATTCTTAACTATATTTTGTTTATTTGTATGGTACAGTTGTTCCCCTATAGAGAACTGCACCATTGTTGCTTGTGGTTGCGTGCCTTGTTCCCTTTGTGTGCTGGTGTGTGAGATTCATCATTTTCAGCCGAATGTTCCAGTGATGAATAAAGCATCGGTAGTCGCAAGGTCTGCTGCTGGGAACCTCGCATCATGTGTTGTTCTGCATGTTGGCTTAAAAGCCTCTTCGTCCTCAATTGGTGGGTGAGCATACTTGCAGACTCTCTTGGAAGCCTTCATGATCATGAGGAGAGTAGCATACTCCTGTTGTTGTGGTGATCCTCACCAGTAACAAGCCTTTTCCGTCCGGTCTTCTATTGTTCCACGTGGATGTAGATGTGGCAGAAATCAGCGCCATTAACACAGAAATTCAGCCGTAAGTACTGGACTGCGTTCAGTCCGTAGTGGTGCCCATGCCATCGTCTCTTCTCGTCGCAAGGACCGTCGTGGTTGGACGAACGGCTGTGACATCAAACAGGCTGAGATCCGTTGTTGACGGCTGGCCACCTGTGCGTCCGTAGCCGAAGCAACGTCCGCAGCGCACGCGTTTGCCCCGGTAGCCGTGACTCGGGCTCGCATTCCCGTGTTGCACTTCCCCGTGCTCACTGACTGCCGACTTCAGTGCACCGTACGATCAGCCTCATACACTGCTCTCTGTCAGAAAGCGTTGTTTCTGCGGACACTTTTGCCGCCTACTTGCGGTCTATAGCAGGCAGACGTTATCAGTGCAGGCTGATCGCATGGCGGCGATACAAAGCGTAATAAAATTAATTTGGCAATCACACCGAAGAAAAAATGTAAAAAATAGGTATATACTTTAGCGTATATCATTTGTTGTAAGACAAGTGAAACATTTTGATTCAAAGTATGTAAATTATTTGCTTGCATCAACCACCGTTTTTTTTAAGGTATTCCTCCGACCATTTGTGTTAGAGGAAGTATTTTTGTAGCAGGGAGTACCTATGAACATGGCATGAGCTAAGTAGTGGTATTGAGTCACATGGCACACATTCCATGCCGGCAAATGTGGCCGAACAGTTCTAAGGTGCTTTACTTCGGAACCGCGCTGCTGCTACGGTCGCAGGTTCGAATCCTACCTCGGGGGTGGATGCGAGTGATGTCCTTTCGTTATTTAAGTTTAACTAGTTCTAAGTCTAGGGGACTGATGACCTCAGAAGTTAAGTCCCATGGTGCTTAGAGCCATTTGAACCATTAGAACACATTCTATACAGGGAATTTGGAATCCCGCGTCCGTCGGCCGTCGTAATTTAATATACTATTATTATTGTTATTATTATTTTTTGATTGTTGCCGACTTACGTGGTGGGCCTTAATAAAAATGATATTTAAGTTGAACAATGTAATAAACTTTTCATATTAATTTCCTCGGCTAGTCAGTTCACTTTAAAGCAAAAGATCTTTAGTTATTTATTACAATTGCGGCCCACACACGCGCGAGAGTATTTTTCTTACCTCCTTCAACCATTGTATTGTAGTCGGAGTCCTGGCTCTGGGTCTCGGCTATGGTACTGAAAATAAGACTCTTAAAGCTAAGTATTTCTGCAACTTCGTGCGGCTGTGGAGAAAAATTAATATTATGCTAATAGCGAGCGAGTTTTCAGCTTCCGCTAATTTTTCATAAGTTAATATCACCACGTAATGGCGTCGTTGGCTGCATCGGCCGCTGCGATTGTTGAACTGTAAATTACTTGAATGCAGGTTAATTCAAGGAAGGTGGACATGAAATCGGGATCACCTCTTACAAATTAAAAGTGCACAATGATATTAAATCAGTATATTATATGCTTAACTCATACAAATATGCTTACATTCGCCAGCACTCGCAAAATCTTGTACGTACACATTCAAGACAAAAGGAGAAGTGAAGTCGACTAAAAGATTAACAAAAGAGCGTATCTTGTCGTCTCTTTAGATCATTCTGTAATAAATTATTTCTTTGCAATCTAAACCTACACAGAGAAATTATTATTTTACGGCTACATGATAAAAAAATTGGCACTGGGGACGCTATATTGGCCCCCGAAATGTTTATGTCATAAAAATGTTCGTGTTTTTTGACATAAGTATTTCCACTTTCATGTCCACAGTGTCCACACGCAGATTTTTCTTTCACAGTTTACATATGTCACATCGTATGTTGTAATTACTGAGGTGCGTTGCACACAAAGTGTAACACAGATGAAGTTCAAGGTATACAACCACGAGTTAGTCCGGAATATTTGAAGTCCCAGGGGTGTCAACTGTTCGCTCCCCATTTGGCGCGGCCGTAGGGAAACCTGGGGAAAACCTCGGCGGAGCGACAGACTAACTGCTTGGGTCACTTTCACTTAAACGTTTCTGGGATGTCATTGGAGTATAGGATGTGCATATCTACGCCGCGACGTTTGGCTCGCGACGGCGTCGGTTGGTGTGTTCGGTGCTCGGCGTTCGCGGCGGCTGCGGAGAGGTCAACGCCCGCTCGACGCCAGCGTGTGTCTCGCCGTCGCGGAACGTCAGAATCAGCTGATCGGCTGCACGGTTGGCGATGCGCTTCTGTCTCGGCCAGGCGTGGCGGAGTGGGATGATATTCGCCCCCCGCTCTTGTTGGCAGGAGTCAGCTCTGCTACGCATCTCCGACGTAGTACATGAAACACACACACAACCAACGTAATATTTGTTTCCCGCTGCAGATGGTTACGCTAGTGGGAAAGGAACATTTATTAGTGCGGCAGTTGTTAAATTTTCGCCAGTTTCCGAGTGTCAAGCTAGCACTATCTTGCAGAATACATGACATGGATCTTCTCCCGTGAATGAAGTTTTGTTGCGCCACTGTTTCCTTTACACGTCAGTTTTTGTCTTGATACAATTATTTATGTTTTCGCCGCACTCGCAGGCACTGGTGAGTGTCCCAATACGAGCTTAGCACAAACATTCGCCGTTTCTGCGGTCGCTGTTTTGCAACAGTCCACGCATCACATTCCAATCTCGCATTGTTGTACTCACTGAAATTACAGTCTGTCCCAAAAATATTTACTGTGGGTTCACTTCACGTTAACAGTTCACATGTATAAGGAAATTCACAGTTTTTCGTGCGTAATATTGGCGTTTGGCGTCTTTACCGCTGTTGAACGTTCAATACTAGCACTTCACTGTCCATATCACAGTTTCACCTTCACAGATTTTCACACTGCTTAAAGTAACTGTTACGATTAGTTCAGAAACACTAATGTATTTCATTCAGTCTGAACTAGATTTTGGCTCGTGCTGGATTTTACCAGTCTTTCGCACTAATTATCTCTTTTCATTTTCCACTTAGAGTCGTACTTGCCTTCAGATTTTTTTGACTATACAATTGTATATCCGTCTCATCTGAGGTAAGTCCCCATGTCATGTCTGCCCACTCATTGCGTACTTGCCCTCCAGAGCCAGGCTTGACTTCACAAAACTTTGCCTCTCGCATTATTGTACACATTTTATAATCTAGGCCTAGCGTGCAAGTTCCTAGATTAATGTTAGATTTGTGACTTTTGTTTACACTACAAATTCGTGCAAATCTCTGCCTTAGCAGATGGCAATATATTTTAATAGTGCTTAGCGGTAATCGCGTTTACTGATTTTCTTTGTACCTTGTCCACAACACATGAGGTACCTTGGGTGATGTACACCCTGCACTCATGTTGTTCAGTAAATTATGATTGAGCATATTTCAAGATCGGTATGGACATAAATACATGGAACAACATATACACTATAATACTGAATTTCATAAGTTGCATTACTACTACAGTTCAAAAATATTCATGAGACACTAATGAAAAATTCTTTGATCATTACATGCTGGTGAATTTTTTTTAAATATGTTTTAAAGCATTTTTCAACATGAAATTTTTAACATATTCTTAAACCTACGTTCATTTTTTTTTCAAAATGCAATTGTTTGAAAATACTATTATTCCTTAACATCTACAAAATTGAATCGCACTAACCTTGTGTGCCTCATTGTCTTTAAATATTGCACTAAAATCGGAACATTTACACACAGAAAAAATACACTATAAACTTAACCTACTACACACAAATGTAAACGTTGCTCTACTGAGCGAACTTCTTTAAGTCTTTGTAAGTATTTTTTCTTATTTCCTTGGTAACTGCCTCCTTATTTGACCACGGAATGGTGTAGTTTGCGTGACAGAAAGTATCGTGAGGTACCACTTCGATGTTATAGGTTTAGCCCTCGATAACACCGGGTTTTTCCGAAAACACATTCCCATAATCTGTAAGTAGCTGAGTCAATTGGTTTTGTTGTGCTTCAGTCAAATGTTCTGACTCCCTAACTTTCATGGCTATCAGTTTCCTTTTTTCCTCTTTGTCTTCAGTAATAAAATCTTTAAAATATACTTGTCTTGTACTTAAGTCAGAATATAAATTCATTACCTGTATTCCTTCGAATCTCGTTTGAAAGCTCCGGCAATATTTACCGTGCACTTCCCGTGTCCTCAACAACGGCAAAACTACACGTGTACCCTCATTCATAAGGCTTACTTCCCCGCACAAGAGGTCGATTTTTGCGTCCCTCTGGCGTAAAAATTCCATTCCCAGGATGCAAGCAACACCTAATCCCTTAACTACTAGGAACGAGCTTTTCATTGCTTCATTTCCTACCGTAAACTCGACTTGCACCTGATGCTTTATGATATGATATTGTGCACCTATTGCACCTGTTACGCGACAATTCTTCACTGGCAGTACTGGTATTCTATTATTTTGACTCAAGTACTTGTAAAAATTTGCACTCATGACATTGGTTGACGCACCGGTATCGACTATTATGTGTATTGGTGCTCCATACATATCTGCTTGCAATATAGCCTGCACAACACTTTTGTCGGTTCGGTTACATTTCTGCGGTATGTCTACAAGTTCCTTTTCTATTTTTGTTCCTTCATTGTATCTCAGCATACAAAGTTTATGGCTGTCATCCGTGAATGTGCCCTCACTACACCATCCTGCAGCCAACAACGGAGAGCGTATTGTGGCTGTCTTTAGTTTAACGGATGAGCATTAGTGGGTTGACAGTTGTCTGTCACTTCCACTAACCTCACATTGTGGTTCTGGTTGTTGTTGTTGCTACTGTTGGGTTGGCCGCCCTGCCTCCCCGATGGTGTATTTTGATATTGTGTATGGCTCTGGTTTTGCGGTGGTCGGTTGTAACTCCCTGACGTGTTCTGTGACGGACCTGGGTTGACGTTCCATTGTGGCGCTGTGTTTTGTTGCCATTGTGGCGTCGGCCGGCCGAAGTGGCCGTGCGGTTAAAGGCGCTGCAGTCTGGAACCGCAAGACCGCTACGGTCGCAGGTTCGAATCCTGCCTCGGACATGGATGTTTGTGATGTCCTTAGGTTAGTTATGTTTAACTAGTTCTAAGTTCTAGGGGACTAATGACCTCAGCAGTTGAGTCCCATAGTGCTCAGAGCTATTTGAACCATTTGAACCACTGTGGTGTCGGTTCGTTACGACCACGCCACTGGTTTCGGTTGTTCCGCCATTGCGGATTGCCGTTACCATTATAACCATTACTCATACGTCCATCATGATGCCTCTTTCGATTTTGACGATTATAACCGTTGCCGTTATAACCATTGCCATTGTTTGTGCCTCGATTCTGTTGCCGGTGCTCTTGCCTATTCCCGTTACCATTTGGTACTAAGTTACTACCATTACTGTGGCTGCTATTGTAATCGGCTTTTTGTTGATTACAGCCTGCATGGTTCCACTTGTTTTCGGTTTTCATATCTTCGATCAATAAGTCAACAGAATCCACTATTTCCATGAATTGTTCTATATCGTATTCCGGCACATTGATGAAATATCTTTTAATTTCACTGGGCAACTTCATTTTTATTAATCTGATTTTGTCACGATCGGACATTGGCTCGTCCCAGTACCTGGTTTTGTTTATATACTTTTCGAAATATTTGCGTAACGTTCCCATCTTAGGATTGTACATTTCTGGACTGTACAACTCCTTTCGTAGTCTTTCTTGGACGCTATCGGACCAGAATTTTTGCAAGAATGCACCTTCAAACTGTTGCATCGTTAGACACTTTTCGGACACGTCGGTGGCCCACAGTGCCGCGTCACCTTGAATAAAGGAGACCACGAACTGTATTCTTTGTCTATCCGTCCATGTCCTGGGAAACACATTCCTGAAGCTCTTAATAAATACAACAGGGTGGACATTTCGTTTTTCGCTATTGAAGGGTTGGAATGTCCTGTGTTTTATTACATTGTCCTCTTTTTTGCACGTCTGATTGCTACATTCTGGGACATTCATCACTTCGTGATGTACGCTGCACGGTATCGCATGTTGTTCGTGCTCATAATTCGCATTAGGTTGCGGTTGCGCACTCGTACCCTGCCTATCGTCAGCGTTATTATTGTAATCAGTGCGCGGAGTCGGATTCATCATCTGTCCGCCACTGTTTACATTGCTTTCCAACGCAGACAGTCTTCGCGCGACCTCCTGTTGCCAATTTGGCAACTCCGCTGTCACACGGGACTTGATCTGTGCTAATTCGGCATGTAGTGCGGCAGCGCTAGCGTCAATATTTACACTCGCGGCCGCAGTCGCTTGTTCTACAGCTGTTTTTACATCGCTTTCAATCTTTGCAGATATCTCGCGATCCTTTACTTCTAGCCATTCATTTAATTCTTTTTCTACTTTTTGAGCTTGCACTTCCAAATATGCGTCAATACTTTTCCGTGCATCTATCTCCACATTATCCACGCGGTTGGTTAAAGTCTGGACATTGTCTTCAAGCCTAGCCTGCGACATCTGTAATTTTTGCATTTCGCCGGCTAAGTTTTGCACAAGGTCGGGTATTTCTTTGCACGCGTCCCGCATCTCGGCAAGTTCGCTTTGGATACTGTCTAGTTTTGCTTCACTGCGCTGCTCTTGCTCAATGAGCTTTTGCGTTAATTTTTTCTCCTGCTCATGCAGCATCTGAGCCAGTTTTTCGTCTCTTTGTTTTTCCCTCTGTTCTAACATTCTTTCTTTTTCCCTATCTCTTTCTTCTAACCTGCGCAGATATTCTGCAAATGGGTCTGCAATCGGTGAGCATACTGGTGCCCCACTTAATCTAGCACTCGATTGGCCCCCCTGCACAGGCAGTGGAGCTGTTACTCTATTCCCATCCTGCTGTGGAGCGTCATTCACCGTCCACAGAACCTCGCCCCCCGCTCCGGAAATTATGTTATCCGAGGTGGTGGCTTGGGATTCGTTTACGTATTGCAAATGACCCTCACTTTCCATATTAATAGAATTTTGTTCTTCTGCTACGGATGTTTTAGGTTGTCCTATCTTACCCATAATAAATTCACTTTAAGCCACTGACAAATCTTTAACACTGATACACACACGAATAATTATCCCCTCCAAAAATAAACATATAAATAAACAAAACGAATAATTATCCCCTCCAAAAATAAACACATAAATACACAAAACACCGAAGGTATCTCATGTGCACATGGGTTCGATATTCCGCACAGAGCTACACAGGATGCTTGCACAATAGGCCTTACCTTACTTATTTTTCTTTCTCGCAATCCTTTTTCTTTTCTACACTTTTTCTTCTCCAGATCTCCTCAGGGTGTGGTTTTGTTGTTGTACATGTAAAAGAATTCATATAAGCATTAATATTTTACAACAATTAGACACATACATAATTACATTCATTACAATAGAATCATATTAATCGGGCCCCAAAGTTGCGGCGCCAATCTCACGTCCGTCGGCCGTCGTAATTTAATATATATATTATTATTGTTATTATTATTTTTTGATTGTTGCCGACTTACGTGGTGGGCCTTAATAAAAATGATATTTAAGTTGAACAATGTAATAAACTTTTCATATTAATTTCCTCGGCTAATCAGTTCACTTTAAAGCAAAAGATCTTTAGTTATTAATTACAATTGCGGCCCACACACGCGCGAGAGTATTTCTCTTACCTCCTTCAACCATTGTATTGTAGTCGGAGTCCTGGCTCTGGGTCTCGGCTATGGTACTGAAAATAAGAATCTTAAAGCTAAGCATTTCTGCAACTTCGTGCGGCTGTGGAGAAATATTAATATTATGCTAATAGCGGGCGAGTTTTCAGCTTCCGCTAATTTTTCATAAGTTAATATCGCCACGTAATGGCGTCGTTGGCTGCATCGGCCGCTGCGATTGTTGAGCTGTAAATTACTTGAATGCAGGTTAATTCAAGGAAGGTGGACATGAAATCGGGATCACCTCTTACAAATTAAAAGTGCACAATGATATTAAATCAGTGTATTATATGCTTAACTCATACAAATATGCTTACATTCGCCAGCACTCGCAAGATCTTGTACGTACACATTCAAGACAAAAGAAGAAGTGAAGTCGACTAAAAGATTAACAAAAGAGCGTATCTTGTCGTCTCTTTAGATCATTCTGTCATAAATTATTTCTTTGCAATCTAAACCTACACAGAAAAATTATTATTTTACGGCTACATGATAAAAAATTTGGCACTGGGGACGTTATAGGGACTGATGACCTCAGAAGTTAAGTCCCATGGTGCTTAGAGCCATTTGAACCATTAGAACACATTCTATACAGGGAGTTTGGAAATTCCCGTTACAGAATTCTGTGGCTTGTACCAATGAAGGAGTACGTAATGTTATGGATAGGAACCTACATCAGGAAACGTGCCGTTTCGGTCCTACTTGTTTGCTAGGTAGATATGCAACAGGGTAGTCGCGAGGCGGTGGCGGGGGTTGGGGTGTGTGTGTGGAGGCGGATTACGTCGGGTCGGATGATCTCATTTGACGTCTATCCTATCTCTCTGACCTACTTCGAACCAAGTGATTGTAAGACGCAGACGGTACGTATCCGGGCATGGGTTCCAGTTCAAAATGGTATCTCCTCAATCACCTCTACAAGTCCTAGAAGTTAGTAATGGGAATTTATGAATCCCTGTGTAGTAATATACGTTCTATACGCATTAATGTGCCAGCCGCCTATGTTAAACGTGAATGTGGCATCACTAGTAGTGGAAAGCGTATAAAGCACGTCGGGGAGTAATTTGGGGTGGTGGGTCGCGGGAGACGGCGGGACCGTTGTTGTAGTGCGGGAACAATGCAATTTACCTGACGTCCAGAAGGGCATGATCATTAACTTCTGTGCCATCAATAGAAAAATTCCCGTAACGGCTAAGTTTGTAAAACATTCATATTCCACCGTAGTCAATGAATACCGTGAGTAGCAAAATGGCGCTATGCAAAACCGACACTATAGCAACTGTGGTGGGTCACGGGCCGTAGATTGCAGGGGTGAACCACGGCTGCAGGTATGTGTAAGGGGGAAAAGACGTGCAACTGTTCGGCAAATGACTGCCCAGACTAACTAAGAAGTTAAAACGTTGGGGCATATGAGCCTCCGCAGTAGGCGTCTGCTTTTTGCAACCATGCTGACTGCTGTTCGTCGGTGACGAAGGCTGGAATTTGCACACCAATAGCGCAACTGGACGTCTACTGCGTGGGAACAACTGGCCTTGTCAGATCAATCACGTCTTATGCTCCATCTGTCTGAAATGTATGGAAGCAAATACCCAGCAACAATCGTCTGAAGGGTCCAGTCCGATAGTCTGGAGAACGTTTTCGTGCCATCCCCTTGCTGATTTCGTCATTCTGGAAGGCACAATGGATCGAAAGAAGTATGAATCTAGTAGTATCGCGTCTTATCGATACTGTCGGAGCCGGTGCCTCGAAGTTTTAATTTCGCCACCAGTCAAGAACATCCAGCCTGGCGACCAAGTAATACCGACAGGACGATGTTATAAGTGTTGGGCATCTGGGCACCAGTGTTCCAATCGAGATTACTTACGTGTCGCTAGTTGGTGCCCAACGTCTCAGCGATTTGTTGCTAGCTCTACCGGCAATATTCAGATTAATTAGACTCACGCCCATGTCGGGCCTCGGCTTATAGCTAGCCGCGTCTGCCGCAAGTTGCCAACAGTGTAGCATTCCTGCACCCATAAATTGAGTTCATTATATTTATTTAAAGTGCACTTCTGATTGGCCTTCCAGATTTCTACAGTGACAGATCCCTATGGCCAACTTCCATCCACTTATCATTAGCAGCGAGGACGTGCCATTATCCTCCTTGAAACATAGCGGCTGCCGACTCCTTCCCAACTAAGTCCACGCCTCGTGCACTTTGTATTTCCTCGGCAAGATGGCATCTACCAACAGGATTATGCAACGTGTCACACAGCTCGCAGTGTGCATTCGTCGTCTGAAGGGCACCAAAATGAGTTTACCGTAATTTCAGGTTACAGAAGGTCTCCGATTTAAATCCAATCGAATATCTGTAGGTCCACTTCAGTGGAGGTTTCCGCGCAACTGACCACATTACTGGAGTCGCCATGGCTGCGCATCCCTATCCGTACCTTCCAGAGCCTCACTGACTTTATCCCTGGACGTCTTGCAGCAGTCCGCACTGCTGGAGGTGCTCATCGAGATTTTTGACAGGTGGTGAAATTGTTGTGACTGGACTATGTATGTCAGATAGAGCAAAAATGTTCAAAAAATGGCTCTGAGCACTATAGGACTTAACATCTCAGGTCATCAGTCTCCTAGACTTAGAACCATTTAAACCTAACTGACCTAAGGACATCACACACATCCATGCCCAAGGCAGGATTCGAACCTGCGACGGTTGCAGCAGCGCGTTCCGCACTGAAGCGCCTAGAACCTCTCGGCCACAATGCCAAAAATGTTAACTGCCTACAGTTCTTATATGAGTTTCAGATTTTTAGTCACGATGGTACTACGATAATCTTTCGCAAACGTGATGTATAACTTATTATATAGATCGCTTGCACCTTGCCGTAACGCTCTTAGTTCCTAACTTGAAACAAAATGTCTTTTAACTACCTACGGCATCTGCCTCGAGGACTCTCTGTAGGTAAATAATAAACAGAAGTCGCAGACGTCACTTTCTGTAGATTCAGACGCCACCTAGCTATTCCTTTCTCTTACCATCCTACGAAATTTTTCGCTACAAATCTAGTAACTGAGACACTATCTACATACATTGGCTAAGATAAAGCTTTGTTGCATGCTATATTTCACCAAAATACCAGTAAGAGGCAGCTTCTCTTTGAAAGTGCATACATTCTAGATGATAGATGAAAGCACTCACAGTTTTAGGAAATAAGGAACGTACAACGAATTTTTCTCTCGCAGTCTCTTTTAATATGAGTTGACGTCATGTCTAATTCATTCCCCTTACTGTTCGAGTCGGATCCTGTGCGCACCAGGCAAACACATCGTAGTTGCTGACATCATCATCTCTTGCACACTGCTTGTGTTGCTTTCTTTTTTTAAGACCCAAACGTCTTCCCATTGTTGGAGCCGATTTTATTGTAATGCGTTAGTTAGTTCCATGCATCGAAGTGTGCGCTCATATGAAACTTCCTGGCACATCAAAACTTATCGATTGTCATTTATCATTTGTAGTTCGCGGTTTCAGTTTGTACATATTGTCATTTGGAGATAGTGAGTGGAGCTGTGGACGCTATAAAATGGAGTGCCGAATGGAGAAATAGAAACGTTCCCAGCACATTCTTCTGCCTGATTTCAGTAGATAACTGGCAGCGACTAAGGAATACAGAAACATAGGCGCCGAGTGTGAGGCAATGCCGTTGACCAGAGGAACAGAGCACGAGAAATAAATGGTTTTCTCGTTTTCAAAGGATTGTTTTGACATTAGTGACTCTCCACGCTCAGGAAGACCTTGGTGACGGACGGGGTGAGGATGGGGGGTGGGGGGGGGGGGTTGTTACGAAGATCGTTTAGGCGCGTTAATCCACAGTGACACATTTCATTGTACTCGACACAAGTACAAGGACCTATCAAGGAGAAACTTTTCCAGTTTGTTTTGAAGTTTTACTTTGGTGTCTGACATACGCTTTTTATATGCATCGGTAAGTATTCAAAACAACTGGTTGCAACAGTGCGCAATCCTTGTTCTGCTAAACATAACATCACTGTGGTTAATAATTGTAATTTAGTTCTTATGATGCCGTAATTATCTACTCCTTTGTTCCTTCACCAACAAACGTCATGAGCAGATAAATGTGCCCGCATCTCGTGGTCGTGCGGTAGCGTTCTCGCTTCCCACGCACGGGTTCCCGGGTTCGATTCCCGGCGGGGTCAGGGATTTTCTCTGCCTCGTGATGGCTGGGTGTTGTGACATACAAGATGATCGCGGGTGAGAACCACATGTTATTCTTACATAATGATTTTGAAAAATGAAGACTTCCGTTCTTAATGATTCCAGGACATATTCCACATTATACTAAAAAAAATCTCCGCCCGAAGAGGCCAACGGTACCGACCGACGGCCGTGTCATCGTTAGCCCACAGGCGTCACTGGATGAGGATATGGAGAGGCACGTGGGCAGCACACCCCTCTCACCGCCATATGTCAGTTTACGAGTCCGGAGCCGCTACTTCCCAATCAAGTAGCTCCGCAGTTTGCCTCACAAGGGCTGAGAGCACCCCGCTTGCCAACAGCGCTGGACACACAGGATGGTCACCTTCCCAAATGCTAGCCCAGCCCGATAGCGCGTAACTTCGGTGATCTGACGGGAACCGGTGTTACTACTGTGGCGCGGCCGTTGGGTTCCACATTATATTACTGAGCGAAAATATACAAAATATATCAATTTACTGATCTATAGCCGCCCCCCCCCCCCTCCCCGAGGTTAGCAGTGACACTAAGTGCGATAGTTGATGAATTAAGTTGACTTAACAGTTCCTAAACGGTTTTTTTCCAGTTTAAATACCCATCACTGTGGGAAAATAAGAATTTCAAGATTCCATCCTATTTATTATATCTTCACCATGCGCTATACTTATCATTGGTGTAGTATCTCTAGATGTGGAGGAGTGAATGTATTGAGTCTTTTTTTAAAAATTAAGCGGGAGAATATTTGCAGCAAGCAAGTTAGTGATACAAAGACACTGATTACCATTTCTTGTGATTCTGTATGTTTGCTAGGATTGTCACAATACTAGTGCCACTTGCTAAAGGAAATAATGTTTTGCATTAGACTTAAGGTTGTTTACTTATATCAGGAACAATAGTGGACATAATACTGAGACTTGGGAAACCTATACGGGACTTCCCCCAGTCAGAGAAATTTCCCCTGATTACACTGGTTGAATCATTAAGTATAGCTTGCCGCATTCTTTTGCTTATGACATCCACTGGTTGACTATAACATCAGTCTCATAAAACATCAGCTCATCTAGGAGAATATTATGATTAACAAAGACAGTTGCCTTAGATATGTCGCAGAAAATACCAGCCGGCACCTTTTGTTATTTAATGCTCGTAAAATTTGGCGAATGAGCGTGTAAAATGCATTGTGAGTGGAGAAACTCTTGTGGTATCAGAAGTGTGATTTACTGAGCATATTATTGTCACTCTGGTGGGATGCTATTCCAGGATACACCATCTTCTGAAATAATTCGGACAGCGATGGCAGTTGTGTATCACATCGGTAGTTTTTGACATCTCGCTTGTCACCTTTCTTGCAGAGGGGCTTAACAAGAATCTATTTCAGTGTCTCTGGAAAAATGCTACTCGCTAGTGATGCATTACATATTTCAGATAAGACAGACCGTGTTACATACGAGCTTCTTTGGTACTCTGTTGGAAACACCATCAAATCAAGATGAGCTTTTTGTTTTGAGAGAATATGTAGTTTTCTTAATCCCTGAATGTGAATTTGATGATACACTTATGTCACTGAATTTTATGAAAGTTGCTTTTTCAACACTTTGCTGTCATATTTCTCCTTATTGTTTGTCCCTACATTTTCTACTATATTTAAGAAACAGTCACTCATTATTTGTAGTCTTTACGCTTTATTCAACAGTAATGTTATCATGTTCTGTGGCTAGTTTTCCTATATTTCGTTTTACTACACTCCATGAAGTCTGAAGTGTGCAGTTGGAATTACTGATTTCTGTCATAATGCGCGGATTCTTTGATATTTTTTAAATAACTCTTCTTAGTTACTTTGATTAATTTTTATAGTGTGCAAATACAGGATGATGGCTACTAATTCTTGGCAACAGATCCATTTCTCTTTTCAATTCATAAGATACATTAATCACCCTAGTTATCTGTGGTTTTTTATAGGGTTGTTTACAATTCATTCTGGTTAGCTAACGCGGGAAGCTATTTTCATACGATGAGAATGAATTTGTCAAGGAACAGACTAAATTTTATGTCAGTATTTTATTTGTTGAAGATTTAATTCCAGGTCATCTCTTGTAAACTAAATTTAAAAAATTTTGTTCCAAAGCCATTAATTATTTCAACTGGTTCCCACTAAGAAGTATCCATACTGTACGGCACTATATTGTTGAACCTAAGCAGTTGTGCATCGTGAACCGAGATATTTTGTTCCTGGGTATAAAGTTATTTTCTTGATTTAAGCTTTAGCAAAGTAAGATTGTTACTGCCTTTATCTATCCGTGTTGTAAATTACTGTGATAAAGTTATAAGATCCAAGTAAGGTTTACAGATCATTTTTCCAGTCCAGAATTAGTAGAAAATCTGCACTGAAGCCACTACAAACTTAAATGCTTGCTAAGATCTGACAGACAGCATTGTAAGGAATCGAAATTTCTCAAAACATTTAAAACTTCTAAGTATGGATCTATATACAGTTACTACTAAAAGTCAATTATTTTTCAGTATTAATTCACAAGCACACACTTCAACGTGCTCATCTGTACAGAATCTACTTGATCAATGTTTTAGATCATAGGTTCTGTCTTAAAATATGTAAACCTCCTATTCACAGATTAATTGTCTTTGAGTAAGCTGTTAGAGCAGCTCAAGAGTGGAAACATTGGATTGCAGAAAGGAATCGCGCCACGGGTTGGATGTCTCAATGAGTATTTTTGTTTTTTACTAAGGACGAAAATTACACTTTCAAGACGTTTTTAACGTTAGCTGACGTTTCTACATTCGGCAGTTAGTTGCTAAATGTATATTGGCATAAAATACGGCTGAGGACAACGGGCCGCACGAATTCTTGCTACCCGCAGGTGGCAGATTGTCGAGCACTGCATTAGAGAAACGCCTACTAAGGTTCTCCTGGTGATACTGGGCTTGCTACCATTGGCCAAAGCCGTAAGAAATAGTGATGCACATTACTGGTTCAAGAAGCTTGAACAGTATAAGGTAAACGAGATAATGGAGACAAGAGCAGCATCTAAGAAGAAATTAAAGGCATCTATTGATGGAGAATGGCAAGAAATCAGGTATGGGACAGAAACGGAGAGGACTACGGATCCGTTCCTTCTTAACATGAAACAGAGGCCAAGAACGTCATAATTGACTCCAACCAAGTGGCCTGTAAGCTCCGGAATGAGTCCTCAGTCAGCTGCTACGTGAGCGCTGATGTCAAACTTCAGACTGGAGCCTGCGATATTTGACTTTCGTGGGTAGGTGCTCAGCCTACTGAGTCATTCAAGCGTGACTTGCGACCCGTCCTCAGAGATTCACTTCCGCCATTACTCCGTTACTTACTTTCCGAACCACACATAAGTTCTCCTGCATGCTTTGTCGAACTAGCTCTCCTAAAAGAAAGCGTATCGCAGAGACAAGTCTTAGTTGCAGCTTGAGGCATTGTTTCCAGAATGAATATTAACTCGGCAGCAGAATGTGCGCTTATTTGAAACTTACTGGCAGATTAAGCGCCCTGGAAACGACCCTCCCACATTGTAGCTTAGCCTTGTCTCCGCTATATCCTCTTTTCCAGGAAGGATAGTTCCGCAAGGGATGCAGGAAAATTTCTGTGTAGTGTGCAAAGTAGGTGAGGGACTGGCGGAAGTAAAGCCGTGAGGAAGGGTCGTGAGTAGAGCTCGTATGACTCAGTCGGTAGAGCACTTGGTTACAAATGGCAAAGGTCCAAGGTTCGAGTCACTGTTCGGCACATAATTTTAATGAGTTGGAAAGTTTCGGGTTGTACACTATCTAGCTACACTTACTCCATGCCCAGCTACTTACTGAAAATACGTCAACGCACCAGAAACACCTGTGGACATGGAGAAATCAACACCCGGACCACATCATCTGGGAGTCTGCCATTAGACAAAATGTTTCAGATCGTAATAGAAAAGTGGTTGTTAATACACTGGTGTATAAGATAATAAGGAATGAGAAGCTGTGGCACTAGCTGAACTTGATGACAGCGAAAATATCTGAAAGTCCACATGCCCGAGAGTAAACCAAGAAGAGGCCATACAACATGACAACGAGATGCACGTCTTACAATAACCTTCTGGAAGAAGACATGAGCCTCAGGTAGGAACAGGAAGCACTTTCTGAGATCCTGACAGCCATCTCCAAATTTTTATACCTTGGGTGAGACGGAAACACGATTCCTGTAAATTCTGTGTTTTCGCCCAGTGCAGCTTGAGCTGTCTATCCCGACAAATTAGGCGATATATTTCCATTCTGACACCAAGTATAGCAGTGTAGTACAGTGTAGTGTAGTGAGTGTAGTGCTGTATGGCATAATGTAGTCTACAAATACAAACAGCAGATTTGTGTTGCAACAGTGTAGCATAGTGCAACAGATCAATAGCATGCCTCTTTTGGAAACCAAATGAATGCAGCCCTACAATATCCTTAAAGAGGGTTTAAAACGTCAGGGGGGAAGGGGGGAAGTAGCGTAAAGACAGTTCGTTGCTCAACGAAATGAGAATTGTCGTTTTAGAACATTAATTATACTGGAATCAACACTTCAAGGATAGCAGTGGTTTCGTTGTCGCCCGCACTCTGAGGCGTATTTGTATCTATTCTGATTAACAGTGTATCTGAAGTTCTGCTCCCGGATTTCCATAAGAAAACCGCGTGGTTTCAGCGCAGTGTGTTGTCGTTCTGATCTCCATCTCAGAGGCTCTAAAGAAGGGGTAAAATTTGGGTAAGAGTGAGTATGACGTCCTGCCCTGCGAGTGACTCGTCCACGGTGGGGGTGGGCTGGATTGTAGTGAACGTTTTTCCAGCGTGGCATCATTAACCAACTTACACGTCACAGGAATTTCTGAACTGTGGCGTTTTTTTCGCATATGTCAACACTTTGCTGTTTGAAGAGTCATAGAGCACGTGAGTGACGTCACAGGGCACAACGCCCTTGCATCATTACACAGAAAGCTTTTAGGCACCGTTGAGCCAAAATTTTAAACTTACACGTTGCAATGGGACTTAGTTACGGAGTTCCTTTAATTATGTTCCTCAACGGAGATTACAGAAGCCTGCGTTTTGAAAATTTTTGGCCAATAATGCCTCAAAAACAGGGGTGGTTCTTTGTAATGCTGATATGATAAGTAAATTAAATAACAATACTGGTGCTGTTCAAGATCATTTATTTGAAATGGTGTTCCTTAACAGAAGCCCCCACTCTTTCTCACGCTGCTTCGTAATGTCACAACCTGCTACATAACAGCAGTAATAACTAATACAAACAGAGAAGAAAGAGAGAGAGAGAGAGAGGAAGAGAGTTCTTGGCATGACAGATCGAAAGGGAAAGGATAGAAGCGCCTGTGCATAGGATAAGTCACACACTTGAGAAGTTTATCAGTTTTTGCCAACTCGAGGGGAGAGATTTCAGTAGCTATAGGCTTCAAATTGTGGTAGATAGTGCTGCAAGTTAAGAGTAACTGTTTTTGAACAATACATTGTTATGTGAAGATGACAGATACTAGTCATCATGTGATCTAGTTATTTGGTTAGTTTCGGTTAAATACTAGGGGTTCAAAAATAGTTCAAATGGCTCTGAGCACTATGGGACTTAACATCTGTGGTCATCAGTCCCCTAGAACTTAGAAGTACATAAACCTAACTAACCTAAGGACATCACACACTTCTATGCCCGAAGCAGGATTCGAACCTGCGACCGTAGCAGTCGCGCGGTTCCCGACTGAGCGCCTAGAACCGCGAGACCACCGCGGCCGGCATCTGTAGGGGCTGTAAGTTTTTATAAGACGAGTATATTACTTTCGCTTCTGAAATAAAAATTCAAAGCCTCGGATTGGTATATTTCCCATTCGTCTATGTCTATTTCAGGTGACTCAAAAAACATTTTTTGTACTGGCTCTACGTATTTATATGCATGAGACGAAATACTTTTGAATCGCTGGAGAAAATTATGAGATACCATCATCTTGTCCATCTCTGGAGAAAATTATGAGCTGTACCACTATAGAAAATAGAACAAAAGCAGTTTCATTATTCCAGTTTTATTTAAATGTGTATTGATCCATAAATTCAGCGCGCACGTGCAATCTTCTACGCTTATCTGGTAGATCTCGGTTAGTCCTCTCCTCCGCTGTCCCAGAATGTCTTGAGCCTTGCAGAGAACGGCGTCGTCGTCGTCGTTGTCGTCGTTGTTGTAGTCCGATAAACCAAAGGCCCTGAAAAAGAAGAGGGTTCATGAACAAAAGATTACTACCAATCGTGGAAGCTCGTACGGCTCAGACACCACGGTATCGTACGCAAACAGCATCGACACCACCACATCCTCCTCAGTCTTCGTGCTTCCAGCGACTTGTACCAAGTGTCGTCATCGTACTCCAATAAATGCCAGGCTCTGAAAAAAAAATGCAGGTGAGTCAGCAAGAGCTTACTTTGAGCTGTGAAAGCCCGTTAGTGCTCAGACATCGCTTCGTACCTTCCTGTTGTTCACAAATAGCTTCCACACTTTCAACTTTTTCGTCGAAGCTTCCAGCGTCTTTTACAGGTTGACTTTGTCGTCGTCATATTCAAATAAATGTCAGGTCCTGAAAAAAATTACAAGTACGTTAGCAAGAATTTACTGCGAGTCGTGGGAGCTCATATGTGCTCAGGGACTACAGCATACCTTCGAATCGTTCGGGAACAATATATGAAGAGCTTTCTGCGAGTCGTGGGAACGGTGCATGCTCAGGCACCATATCATACCTCTGATCTGTTCGCAAACATCTTAGACACCGCCACGTTCTAAAACTTTGCCCTTCCCGTGACGTGTTCAAGGCGGCGCGGTCGATTTCGTACTCAAATAAATGCTAGGCTCTGAAAAAAAGCAGGTACGTGAGCAATAGTTCACTGCCAGTCGTTAGATCTCGTACGCGCTCAGTCACTGAGCCTTACCTTCGTATCGTTTGCAAGCAGCTTCGACACCGCCACTTCCTCGGCGGCGCCGTCGTCGAAATACGGTCAGCTTCTGCGTCACGCTGCCTACTCGCAGAGAACTCTATCAGCGTCTTTCCTTATATAAAAGTATGACAATGCTAAGGATGGTTTCCGCGGAAACGTGCTGTGACGTCAATTCTTCAACCATTGTTCATTAAAGTTACACACGCATGTATCGGTACTACACAACCATTTGTGAAAGGTGTAGCGTGGAAAGACACACTAGCTCACCCACTCATCCTATGTTTGATATTTAGACAGAAAACTTGGTGACTGTAATGTCCAGATAGCTTTTACGTAACTTTCAGACAATATCCTCTACGCTGACCCTTTAATCTGTGTATGGTGTTGAGACTTATACCTTTGTGTTCGTCGCTTTTGACAAGGATTCGTACAAGCGCCATACACAATATTATGTATTTTTAGTAATAGTAAGAGAGGTGGTACAATTGTTAAGGCACCAGAATGGTTCTGGATGACACTAGGTTCAACTCTCTAGATTTCTTCTGTACAACTCCGTGGTTTCTTATCACAGCTTAACGCAGCAGAAAGTAACCCTGAGGCCTTTACTGTCGTAGCAGTCCCCTTTTGTGACTTTTCTGGAAAAGAGACATTATATTCTAAGCTTCTTCTTCCTTAATTCTTCCCATTTATTTCCAAACTAAACTTCCGGTAAAAGAAGACATCATAATTCTGCCAACAGCGTTGTCAAAGAGAGCGGAGGAGGCGAAAGACTTTCGTAGAACCCTCTTGTCCTCTTGAGTTGGAACTATCCTTAAACGATAGAAGATTTAGCAACAATCAACGATATAACGATGCAGAAGGGGATGAGACCATGCCATGAAGACGCATAACGATTGGGTACAAGAAAAGTGCACTATTACAGGTGCCTGGTGATTTAAAGTGAGTCTGAAAAGTGATGTTCAGCCCCCCCCCCCCCTCCCAACACACCCCCAAGGTAAATTCCATGACATGTGAAGTACGAAACGTACGAGACTGCTAAACGGAGGGCTTCAGTTCGCTCCTAGATACTGGAAAAGACCACTAGCTCGTTGGAAGGAATTTGCGGGTCCAAGTGGCGTCCCTATGGTATACGCCTCCCGAGACTGCTTAATCAGAGAATGAGGCTGTGGTCAGTCGTATCGGATGATACAGCTATAGACTTCACTCTCTGAACACGTCAGTTCCTGCGTAGATTTGTAAGCCTCCGCCTTTACTCTAGCGTGTCAATGTGAGGGAGAAGAAATTGGTGTATGGCCTTTCTAACGCGTTTCACATGAAGCTATACGAAGTACACTGTCTGACAAAGACTTGTAGCGCCTGTAAGACATGTTCAGATGATAATGTAACTTTGCACGAGTACACATATTCGGCGGGCACGTTAATGATTAGAATTGCTATGCTCTATTACAACAGTCATCGGAATGCTTTAGTATTCTTCCTGTTTAGGGATTTTACCAGTCCCGGTAGCATATACAACTGGTGTTAACACCGTCATATATTGAGTGATTACTGTGAAGATCACAGAGATGTAGTGTATTCGTAAGGAACACAGCCATCAGCAAGAGTATGAAAGTGACCTCATTATAAATCTCCGTTTGGCTGGCTGGTCGAATTGTGCAGTATCGAGATTTATGGGGCATTCTGATGTGGCAGTGGCCTGATGTTGAACTGCATGGGAAAGTGACAGCGAAGTTTCCACTGGACCATATACGAGCAGCTGTAGGGAGGATCGCCGTATTTCACACCAACAACTTCATAATGATCCTGACATTAATGCCACCCAACCGAGAACAAGTAACATTCGGTGTCGTCCCACACCAGTGGCCGGAAACTAGGTAGCAGACAGGCTAAAGAATTACTGGCCCATGCGTAGCCTACCCTTAACACAGTAGCACAGAAAATGTTCAAATGCTTCTGAATTCCTAAAGGATCAAACTGCTTAGGTCATCGATCCCTAGACTTTCACAGTACGTAAACTAAGTTAAACCAACTGATGCTAAGGGCAACACACATACCCATGCCCGAAAGAGGACTCGAACCTTCGGCGGGAGGACCCGCGCAGTCCGTGACATGGCGCCTCAAACCGCGTGGCCACTCTGCGCGGCACACAATAACACAATCACATACGTCTCGATTGGTGCTGTGAATGGGAAGAATTAACTTCTGATGAATAGCGTCGCATTGTGATCAGTGATGAATCAATGTTCTGCAGTGCCCTGATGACTGTCGCCAAGTATGACGGCGACCAGGGGTAAGAGCCCATTCTTCCAGTCTTTTGAAGAGACACAGTGGTGTTACTCTACTCCTACATAGGCATTTTTCTGATGAATAGCGTCGCATTGTGATCAGTGATGAATCAATGTTCTGCAGTGCCCTGATGACTGTCGCCAAGTATGACGGCGACCAGGGGTAAGAGCCCATTCTTCCAGTCTTTTGAAGAGACACAGTGGTGTTACTCTACTCCTACATAGGCATTTTTCAAGCCACCGTACGGTGCGCGCCAGAGGGTACCCTCGTAAGATTTTCTCTCCTGTTCCACCCACCAATAGAGCGAGGGAAAGCTACTGCCTGTAGGCCACCGTACGAACCCATATTCCTCTTATCTCCTCTTCGTTTTCCGTACGCGAAATGTACTGCAGCTGCATTAGAATCTTGTACAGTCAGCTGCAAATGACTTTTCTCCAAAGTTCCGCAAAATGGTTTCAAAGAAAGGGTTTCTCAAATGTTCAAATGTGTGTGAAATCGTATGGGACTTAACTGCTAAGGTCATCAGTCCCTAAGCTTACACACCACTTAACCTAAATTATCCGAAACACAGCCACACACATCCATGCCCGACGGAGGAATGGTTCAAATGGCTCTGAGCACTATGGGACTTAACATCTGAGGTCATCAGTCCCCTAGAACTTAGAACTAACTAAACCTAACTAACCTATGGACAACACACACACCCACGCCCGAGGCAGGATTCGAACCTGCGGCCGTAGCGGTCGTGCGGTTCCAGACTGTAGTGCCTAGAACCGCTCGGCCACTCCGGCCGGCATAAAATAACAAAAGGGTTCTATGACATTTTTGTGAGACATTCCTGACTATACTTTTATCTCTAATGAACACTCCAGGACAACGAACTCAGTTCTGTTAGTTAAGTCTTACAGCCACTTACATATCTGAGAATCTATTCTGTATGCTCAGCAGATTTCCGTTAACAGTCTGCAGTCCGGAACTGTGTCAAATGCATTTCGCAAATGTGGGAATATGGAACATGCCGGTTACCCTTCATCAATGTTTCACAGCATACAGTGCGGGAAAGGGACAAACTGAGTTTATCTCGAGTGATGGCTTCTAAATCCGAGATGGTTTGTGGATAGAAACTGTTCTACCACCAGGAAAGTTATTCCATTCTAACTTATAGTATCCTCAAGAATTCTGCAGCAAACCAGCGTTTAGGATACTACATTAAATTTGTTCGAGCTGTGGACCAGCATCAGCTATAGTATGGAAAGACGACAATGAGTATTTGTGCCGGACCGGGACTCGAACCCGGATTTTCCACATATCTCGAGTGAACGTCTTACCATTCGGCTATCCGTCCACATCTCACGATCATACCAAAACTTCCATATGTTTTCAACCACGCGTCTACAACCTGTACTCGTACATCCCTTATGTATATTCCCATTCTGGTGAGACACATTTCTTGAAACTCACTTCCTCAGTCTCGGCGAGTAAGTGCGATATTGAGGTGCCTGGGTTATTCTGAATTAAGATGAAAAGTCCCGTTGGACATGCAGAAATGGATCAGCTAGCAGGATGGACTGGTCGGCATAATTATGACCATAATGAAAGTGAAATATAGGTGGAGAGAACATGTACGCCGACAAATGGATGGCAGATGGAGGACTGAAGTTCTTTACTACATTCCTGGCAACAAAAGAAGGCCTAGACGATAATGCAATGGAAGGCTGGTAGATGACATCAGAAAAAGTGGATGCGTACAGCAAAAAACCATAAACCTTGGGGAAGTACGGAGGGAGATAAGGTCTGTTACCTAATGTGATGATCGCGTTGTGATACCTCTATTGTGCTCATTCAGTTCGAGTAAATTATATACTGCTCGACAAAAAAAGTGAAACAACTAGGAGGTGTGGCGGAACCGTTTATTGTATTTCGTGACGTTAATTATTTATAAATGATATTTCAGGTAGATCAAAAAAAAATATATAAAAACCAGTTACCTATTGGCAGCGCAACAATTCATTTGTGTGACGTCATAAGCGAGTGACTGCGTGTGAGATCGCTCTCAAAGTTTTCATATATTTTTAGGTTTCAGATACATATTTTAACGGTTTTTGTGATAATATTTACTATATAAGTGACGTATTAGTGGTTTCTTCATTCTGCTCTGCCTTTCTTGTGTTGTGACCTGATATTTGTGAGTGTTTCGTATCGAGCAACTTAACCTCTTGTCTGTGTTTACATTCCGCGCTGACCAGTTGCAGCTGTAGCGGCGCATCGAAAGGTAAGTACTAATTAATTGTTTGTGTATTGTGGTTTATTTAGGAACTTTAGTAGTCTTCAGCCGGTGTTCTTGGTGTTTTATGGTGAAATAATTTCAGAAGAACCTTTTGGGAACTGTTTTCAGCTTCGTTACTGTGTCATTAGACGTTTGATTCTCTTTCTGTATTAGTCTTTTGTTATATTCACATTTGTTGTTTATTAATACTGTTAATAATAGTAGTTACTTCCCTTGTAGAGTATGTTTGTGATTATTGTAGTCAGGTTTTTAACATCTTCTTATCGTAGTAGCGGAACTTAGAAAAAGTAAAATTTTACCATGAGTGAGAAGTGTGTGCTTTGCCGTAGGTTCGTGAGTAGTGGATTGCGGTGTGAGACTTGTTCGAAGTATTTTCACTGGGGGGAATGCAGTGGGGAAGCCAGTGGGCATTCTGGTGATATCCTCTCCTGGAACTGCAGGTTATGTAGCAAGAGTAAGTTGATAGAGGAGCAGGAGCGTAAGATCTGTGCCCTTCAGGTGCAGTTGAAAAACGCACAGGAGGAGCTAGATAGGATGAGGAGGGAGAAGGGGGTTGGGGAATGGGAGCTGGCTGTTAGCAAGAGATCTGCTAGGAGAAGAAGATTTTCAGATAGCTTTACTATTGGTGTTTATAATAGATATGACCAACTGTCAGAGTCTAGTGGAGAGGAATCTCTAGTAGCTGTATATGTAGGAAGTATGCAGCAGACCTCAGTGGTTACCGCGCCTAGAACAGTTGCAAAGTCGAAGAGGAAGAAGAAGGTTCTGCTGTTAGGTAGTTCTCTTGGCAGAGGTGTAGGCCAGCAGTTGCAGGAAGTGCTGGGGAATGAGTACCAGGTCACCAGCATAGTGAAGCCTAATGCAGGGTTGGCTCAGGTGACTGTTAACATAGGGGGGTTATGTAGGGATTTTACTAAAGAGGATCAGGTAGTGATTGTGGGTGGGGCTGGTAATAGTATTGGTAGGGATGGGGAGTATAACATAGATGGTGACCTGGAAAAGATAGCCACTCAGACTGGCAACACGAATGTGCATTTCGTGGAACTGTTTCAGCGTCACTATCTGCCTCATCTTAATACAGCCGTCAGGCGTAATAACATGAGACTTGGGGGTGCGCTGATGACAGAAAGCATGGGTCACATTTCAGTGGTGTCGGTGGAGTCTATCAGCAGGACGGGTTTCACTGGACATGGCCTGCACCTCAACAGGTATGGGAAGGGGAGGTTAGCAAAGCTTATAGGTGACAGCATAGGTGGGGTTGGTGGGATCACTCAAGGGAAAATTGCTGCAGTAGTGGGTGTTAGAGCTGCACCTTTTTTAGATTGAAGTCAGCTGATAGGTATTCCTGCTTAAGGGAAGTCTCTCTAACAAGGGAATCACTTTTGACAAAGCTTAGGTATCCGAGTAGTGAGGGAATTAGTATATTTCATCAAAATATACAAGGTGTTAGAGATAAAGTTAGTGAACTGCTTATAGATGTTGACTCTGAAATTATTGGTACATCTGAACACTTCTTAAATAAGGAGATAATTCAGAAGCTTCCTTTACCAGGATACAGGTTGGCTGGCAGCTTTTCGAGGAGCTCTTTGCGGAGTGGGGGAGTAGCCATGTATGTGAAAAACGGCATCCCATTTGAGTCAATTGATGTTTCAAAGTACTGCACTGAAAAGGTGCTTGAATGTTGTGCAGGTGTGGTTAAATTTAGCGGAGCTATACTTCTAACTGTTGTTATTTATAGATCCCCAGACTCCGATTTCACAACATTTTTGTTAAAGCTAGAGGAGGTTCTTGGTTCACTTTATAGGAAATACAAAAAGTTAGTTATATGTGGTGACTTCAATATTAATTGTATAAGTGATTGTGCAAGGAAGAGGATGCTGGTAGACCTCTTTAATTCATATAAACTTATGCAAACCGTATTCTTTCCGACGAGAGTGCAAGGGAACAGTAGAACAACCATAGACAACATTTTTGTTCATTCCTCATTACTAGAAGGGCATTCTGTTAGCAAAAGGTGAATAGCCTTTCAGATCATGATGCACAAATTTTAACTTTAAAAGATTTTTGTGCTGCAACACGTGTTAAATATAGTCATCAGCTGTTCAGGAAAGCTGATCCAGTTGCTGTAGAGACCTTTGTAAACCTCATAAAGGAACAAGAGTGGCAAGATGTTTATAGCGCTGATACAGTAGACGATAAATATAATGCTTTTCTCAAGACTTTTCTCGTGCTCTTTGAAAGTTGCTTTCCGTTAGAACGTTTAAAACAGGGTACTAGCACAAACAGGCAGCCTGGGAGGCTGACTAGAGGGATAAGAGCATCTTGTAGAACAAAGTGTCAACTATATCAAAACGTTAGAAACTGTCAAAATCTAAATGCTGCAGCCCATTACAAACAGTATTGTAAGGTGCTTAAAAATGTTATTAGGAAGGCAAAAAGTATGTGGTATGCAGATAGAATAGCTAAGTCTCAGGATAAAATTAAAACCATATGGTCAGTCGTAAAGGAAGTGGTTGGTCTGCAGAGACAGGTCGAGGATATAGAATCAGTGCGTAGTGGGAATGTCCGTGTTACTGATAAGTCGCATATATGTACAGTATTTAATAATCACTTTCTGAATATAGCAGGTGAACTAAATAGAAACCTAGTCCCAACAGGGAATCATATAGCGCTCTTAGAAGAAAGTGTTCCGAGACTGTTACCTGAAATGCTCCTCCATGATACTGACAAGAGGGAGATTGAGTTAATAATTAAATCACTAAAGACCAAGAACTCTCATGGATATGACGGGGTATCTAGCAGAATACTGAAGTATTGTTCTATGTATGTTAGCCCAGTTCTCAGCCATATCTGTAACTTTTCCTTTAGGAATGGTTGGTTTCCTGAACGATTAAAGTACTCGGTAGTGAAGCCACTTTATAAAAAGGGAGACATTGATAATGTTGACAATTTTAGACCTATTTCTATGTCATCGGTGTTTGCTAAAGTTATCGAGAAGGTTGTATATACAAGGTTACTGGAGCATTTAAATTCGCATAATTTGCTGTCAAATGTTCAGTTTGGTTTTAGAAATGGTTTAACAACTGCAAATGCTATATTCTCTTTTCTCTGTGAGGTTTTGGACGGATTAAATAAAAAGTTGCGAACGCTAGGTGTTTTCTTTGTTTTAACGAAGGCTGTTGACTGTGTTGACCACAAAATATTACTGCAGAGGTTGGACCATTATGGAGTAAGGGGAGTAGCTTACAATTGGTTCGCCTCTTACTTTAAGAACAGAAAGCAGAGGGTAATTCTCCGCAATATTGAGAGTGGTAGTGATGTTCAGTCCCAATGGGGCACTGTTAAGTGGGGCGTTCTACAAGGGTCGGTGCTGGGGCCACTGCTGTTTCTTATTTATATAAATGAAATGCCTTCTAGTATTACAGGTGATTCAAAAATATTTCTGTTTGCTGATGACACCAGCTTGATAGTGAAGGATCTTGTGTGTACTATTGAAACAGTAACAAATAATGTAGTTCATGAAATAAGTTCGTGGCTTGTGGAAAATAATTTGATGCTAAATCACAGTAAGACTCAGTTTTTACAGTTTCTAACTCATAATTCAACAAGAACCGATATTTTGATCAGACAGAATAGGCATATTATAAGCGAGACGGAACAGTTCAAGTTCCTAGGCGTTCGGATAGATAGTAAGCTGTTGTGGAAAGCCCATGTCCAGGTTCCTGTTCAGAAGCTAAATGCTGCTTTATTTACCATTAGAACAGTATCTGAAATAAGTGACACTTCAACACGAAAAGTAGTCTACCTCGCATATTTTCATACGCTTATGTCGTATGGTATTATTTTTTGGGGTAATTCTTCTGATTCAAAAAGGGTATTTTTGGCTCAAAAACGGGCTGTTCGAGCTATTTGTGGTGTAAGTTCGAGAACGTCTTGTTGACCCCTATTCAAAAATCTGGGAATTCTGACATTGCCCTCACAGTATATGTTTTCTTTAATGTCGTTTGCTGTTAGCAATATTAGCCTATTCCCAAGAGTTAGCAGCTTTCACTCAGTTAATACTAGGCAGAAATCAAATCTGCATGTAGAATGCACTTCCTTGACTCTTGTGCAGAAACGAGTGCAGTATTTTGCTGCATCCATTTTCAAAAATCTTAGCAGTAGCCCAAACTCTGTTAAGTCTAATCTGAAGAGTTTCCTCATGGCTCACTCCTTCTATTCTGTCGAGGAGCTCCTGAAAGAGCGAAAAAATTAACCAAATTCCAGAGTTACATTGTTGATTTTCTTCATTTAAACTTACGACTTGTCACCTGAATATGTTTTTTTATATTTCATTTTATCTGTTTCTAATATCGTGTTATAATTTCATGTATTGACTCGTTCCATGACCATGGAGACTTCTCCTTAATTTGGTCCCACGGAACAATAAATAAATAAATAAATAAATAAAATCTCAAAAATGATTATCTCGGCTAATATTTGTCACTCCGCTAAAGACGTCTCCCCTTGACGTTGCGTAGAAATGTTGTCTGTAAAGTAGTGTGAGTGGGATTAAATTGCATATCATTTATCAGATTTTACACAACTGTTACTTACGATGGAAGCACCTTTCTCTAGGAAAAGGAACAATTAGTCACAAAATACTACCTGCGCACAACACTGACGTATGTCTCCTATTAAAATATTTCATGTAAATCGTCCGAAATAATCAGGCTTCATACATCAGCAAATAAGAAATTGATATTACGTAACGTGCTGCGAGCATTATTTTTAAAGATTCAATCTAAGTTGAATTCTATCTTTTAAAGTAGATTCGGGACCACCAGTGCACATTTGCTTCCATTCATCTATATCTAACAACATTTATGTTTGTTAAAATTCTATATTCAAAACTGCCACGGAGATATTTTTGCCAAGATGGCAGCAGACAGACGATAGACAATTTGTCTATTTTTATTTTCCATTACTTTTATATCAAGTTAATATATTCAGATAAAAGTCTTTAAACCTTTTGCTTTCTATTCTTCAGCATTTAAAGTTACACTCAGTGATAAATGCCAGCCACTAGTAAACTCCGCTGTAAGGTACTAGCGCTAATGGCTGCGCTCTTAATTGCGGAGATGAAATGTAACACCTAAAAACATGACTTAGATTGGATTACAACTGAAATAAACACAAATCCACGTCAAGGCAATAGGGGCTCCATTTTTCAAATAATAATAACAATACAGTTACAGGCTTTCTCTTTACAGACCTCACACGTCTCACGTCCGAACAGTTCGTCGGCTAGCACAGGAACAACAACTGCACCACAATTATCACAGATAACAAAAAACATTATAATTGTCGTTGTCCATGAATGTAGTTCTCTAATAATAGTTTAAATTAACACAGAAATTAAATTATTACAGCAATAATGGAATAATTGTCGTCATTTTTACACGAACAGTCTTTTTTAAGCGTAATATCGATAATACTTGTTGAAGTTTGTACACTTAGTTCATTTTAACATCTTCTGGCTAGAACATCGTGTCCCGGATATACAGAGGCTAATAATAAACTTCGTTTGTTGAGAAGGTGTGTTATCTTATTTCGATGATTATGATACACGGTCGAATTCACAAACAACTTTGCATATGAGGAAAAGAGGCACAAAGTGACGTTGTTCGGACATGGAGGAGATAGAGAGAGACAGGTAGTGTCGCAGGTTCGAATCCTGCCTCGGGCATCGATGTGTGTGATGTCCTTAAGTTAGTTAGGTTTAAGTAGTTCTAAGTTCTAGGGGACTGATGACCTAGAAGTTAAGTCCCATAGTGCTCAGAGCCATCTGAACCAAACACACACACACACACACACACACACACACACACACAGACACACACACATACACACACACACTCACACTGTGACTGGGGAACGCGAGGGCGCTAGCGCGCGCACACACACACACTGTGTGAACTGACTGTCTCATGGTACCGCAGTGGCAGCCAAAAATGGTGTGTTCGGTGTCACAAAGGTGTTGTAGTCCACTGCAAACGACAGAGATGTTGCATCAATCTCCCGTAATCAAAGCGGTGTCACAAAGGTGTTCCAGTCCACAGCAAACGTCAAAGATGTTACATCAATCTCCCGTAATCAAAGCTGGGAGCCAAATTTGTGAAGAGGAATTTCTGTGATGCAGGGATGTTCTGCTCTAGATCTACACGATACCTATAGCTAAGTTGGTATACTGGGTGCCACTTACTCCAGGAGTTTAATTCACCTTCGCAGATCTAAGACGATCTGTATACAGAATACTTTCATAAGTTTTTGACCCCTGGTGGAAAGTCCTCTGATACCAGATTGCCACAGCACCCATAAAATGACAACGCTGTGTAGATTTGCAGTCTGTTCTACTAGTTGGTGTTACTGACTGCAGGGTTCATGTGACCATCAGGATGAAGTTGTATTTGCCTATCGTGGTGTCTGGACAGTACGTTAATGTGGCACCAGCGAGTAGAGGAGTCGCAAGGGAAGGCACAGAAGCAACAGACTATTCGTGCGGCAGATATAAACATTAATCATAGGCCCTTGTTCATGAGCAACACATTTCTGAGCAGCGTGTAGCTTTGCATTCTGATTAACAGACGTTCATGGCAGGATGTTAATTGGTGAATGATTTAATCGACATTTATAAAATCCATTCGTCTGTAGGGGATGTAAGCTTTTTATAAGCACGAGTATATAATTTCTGCATTTAAAGTAAAAATTCTGAGCCTCGGATTGGTATATTTCACATTCGCCTATGTCTATTTCAGGTAACTCAAACCATTTTTTGTACTGGCTTTACGTATTTATATGCATGAGACGAAATACTTCGAAATATCTGCAGAAATTTCTTAGATACCATCATCTCGTCCATCTCTGGAGAAAATTATGAAGTCTACCGCTATAGAAATTACAACAAAAGCAGTCTACTTATTCCAGTTTTATTTAAAAGTGTATTGAGTCCATAAATTCAGCGTGCACGTGCAATCATCTACGCATATTAATGTTCCCCTCCGGCGTCCCAAAATGTCTTGAATCTTCTACTGGTCAAAGCTGTCACGACACCACAATGTATTTTCCTGTTGTTTGCCAACGGTGTCGCCAACTCCTAAGCTTTTGCCCTTCCAGCAACTTGTACACAACTGCGGCGTCGCTGTCGGTCGTTGAAGTCCGATAAAAAGTCCGATAAACCGAAGGCTCTGGAAAAAAAAGGGTGCATGAGCAAAAGTTTACTGCCAATCGTGAAAGCTCGTACGGCTCAGACACCACGGTATCGTACGCAAACAACATCGACACCGCCACGTCCTCCTCAGTCTTTGTGCTTCCAGCGACTTCTACCAAGTTTCGTCATCGTACTTCAATAAATTCCAGGCTCTGAAAAAAAAAAATTACAAGTGAGTGAGCAAGAGTTTACTGTGAGCCGCGATAGCGCGTTAGTGCTCAGACACCTATTCGTACCTTCGTATCGTACACAAACAGCTTCGACGCCTCTATCCCTTCAGCTTCCACGCTTCCAGCGACTTGTACACGTTGGTTTTTTCGTCGTCGTATTCAAATAAATGTCAGGTTCTGAAAAAAAATACAAATACGTGAGCAAGAATTTACTGGGAGTCGTGGGAGCTCGTATGTGCTGAGAGACTACAGCATACCTTCGAATCGTTCGCGAACAGTACATGAGCAAAAGCTTTCGGTGAGTCACGGGAACGGTACATGCTTAGACACAATGGCATACCTCTTGTCTGTTCGCAAACATCTTCGACAACGCAACCTTCTCAATATTTGTGCTTCCAGCGTCATAAACAAGGCGGCCTCGTCGTTGTACTTAGATAAATGCTAGGCTCTGAAAAAAAAGAAACAAGTACGTGAGAAATAGTTCACAGCGAGACGTGAGGATTCGTACGTGCTCAGATACTGAGGCTTACCATCGTATCGTTCGCAAGCAACTTCGACACCGCCACCTCCTCAGCTTTCGCGATTGCAGCGATTTCTACACGACGGCGCCGACGTCGGAATACGTTCACCTTCTGCGGCACGCTGTCTACTCGCAGAGTACTCTGTCTACAGCTGTCAGCGTCTTTCCTTATATAGCCGTATGACAATGCTAAGCGTGGTTTCCGCGGAAATGTGCCATGACGTCATTCCCACAAGCATTGTTCATTAAAAATCCACATGCAAATATCGATACTACACAACCATATGTGAAAGATGTAGTGTGGAAAGACACACTAGCTTACCCGGTCGTCCTATGGTGGCTATTTATACTGAAAACTTAGTGACTGTAATGCCCAGATAGCTTTCACGTAACTAGCAGACACTATCGTGTACACTGAGTTTCTGATCTCGGTATGGTGCCTAGACTTATATCTACGTGTTGCTCGTTTATAACAAGGATTCGTACAAGCGCCATAAGCAATATTATGTACATTTAACATTAGTGCGAGAGGTGAAACAGTTCTTAACGCACCAGAATGGTGCCGGAATGATGCTAGGTTCAACTCTCTGGATATCTTCGGTACATTCTTATTTCGTGGTTTCCTTACACAGTTTAACGCAACAGAAAAAAAACATCAATCCTTTTCTGTCGTAGAAGTCTCCTCTTTTTTATTATATTGGCAAAGAGAAATCAAATTCGAACTTCTTGTTTCTTAATTCTTACTATATATTACGAAGCTAGACTCCCGGTAGAAGAAGTCATATCATTCTGCCAACAGCCTTGTCAAAGAGGGCGAAGAAGGCGAAACTGTTTCAGGGAACTCTCTTGAGCTTTGGGGTTGGAAAGAACCCTTATAAGAGAGAAAAGATGGCTGTAATCAACAATATGACGATGCAGAAGGCAACGGAGACCATGGCATAAAAGGGGCATAAATATGGGCTACAGGAAAAGTGCCATACTACAGGTGGCGAGTCACTTAAAACTAGTCAAAAAACTGATCATCCATCCCCCAAATAAGGTAATTTGCATCATTTACGTTGTACGAAAAGTATGAGACCGCTAATCGGAGGACTCTGGTGCGATCCTAGATATTGGAAAAGACCGTTTGTTCGCTTGAAGAGAGTTGCGGGACCAAGTGGCGTCCCTGCGGTGGCCTCATACATGTCCAAATTCTGATGGATGGTCGACTTGGGCATTATCTTGATTTGCGGGGCATTCAGATATGATAGTTATCAGTACCAGAGACTGCTTGAGCAGAGAATGAAGCTGCGAGTCCCGGCCCGGCACTTCTTTCTCACTCCACGAAATTTCTTAGCTCCCTTTCTGACAAAATTTCAACTTCGGCAACTCTTGTTGTACACTACTGGCCATTAAAATTGATACATCACGAAGATGACGTGCTACAGACGCGAAATTTAACCGAAAGGAAGAAGATGCTGTGATATGCAAATGATTAGCTTTTCAGAGCATTCACACAAGGTTGGCGCCTGTGGTGACACCTGCAACGTGCTGACATGAGGAAAGTTTCCAACCGATTTCTCATATACAAACAGCAGTTGACCGGCGTTGCCTGGTGAAACGTTGTTGTGATGCCTCGTGTAAGGAGGAGAAACGCGTACCATCGCCTGTAGCGATTGCGGTTTATCGTATCGCGACATTGCTGCTCGCGTTGGTCGATATCCAATGACGGTTAGCGGGATATGGAATTGGTGGGTTCAGGAGGGTAATACGGAACGCCGTGCTGGATCCCAACGGCCTCGTATCACTAGCAGACGAGATGACAGGCATCTTACCCACATGGCTGTAACGGATGGTGCAGCCACGTCTCGATCCGTGAGTCAACAGATGGGGATGTTTACAAGACAACAACCACCTGCACGAACAGTTCGACGACGTTTACAACAGTCAGCTCGGAGACCATGGCTGCGTTTATCCTTGACGTTGCATCACAGACAGGAGCGCCTGCGATGATTTACTCAACGATGAACCTGGGTGCACGAATGGCGAAACGTCATTTTTTCAGTTGAATCCAGGTTCTGTTTACAACATCATGATGGTCGCATCCGTGTTTGGCGACATCGCGGTGAACGCACATTGGAAGTGTGTATTCGTCATAGCCATACTGGCGTATCACCCGGCGTGAAGATATAGGGTGCCACTGGTTACACGTCTTGGTCACCTCTTGTTCGCATTGACGGCACTTTGAACACTGGACGTTACATTTCAAATGTGTTACGACCCGTGGCTCCATCCTCCATTTGATCCCTGCGAAACCCTACATTTCAGCAGGATAATGCACGACCGCATGTTGCAGGTCCTGTACGGGCCTTCCTGGTTACAGAAAATGTTCGACTGCTGCCCTGGCCAGCATATTGCCCAGATCTCTCACCAATTCAAAACGTCTCGTTAATGGTGGCCGAGCATCTGGCTCGTCACAGTACGCCAGTCACTAATTTACGCCAGTCACTAATTTTGATTAACTGTGTTATCGTGTTGAAGCTGCATGAGCAGCTGTACCTGTACACGCCATCCAAGCTCTGTTTGCCTCAATGCCCAGGCGTATCAAGGCCGTTATTACGGCCAGCGGTGGTTGTTCTGGGTACTGAATTTTAAGGCTCTATGCACCCAAATTGCGTGAAAATGTAATCACATATCAGTTCTAGTAAAACAGATTTGTCCAATGAATATCCGTTTATCATCTGCATTTCTTCTTGGTGTCGCAGTTTTAATGGCCAGTAGTGTAGATATGATGCAATGTTAGCCTTGTTTATCGTTGCCATTTCTCTGCTGTGTATTCATGCCTCAAGAACTGTAGCATTGTTGTGGGTTACTCGTCGACTAAGCACCTCAAGTCCGTAGTCTCATGCTGTGCTCACCATTGCATACCTCCAATCCAGCCCTCTGTTGCCATTAGCAGCCAGTTTTGCGGTTGTATGGTAGACTGTTTGTGGGGTGGCGAATGCCATAAACATCATTGGTCTTTTGCGACTACGCGCTCAACAGGTACTTTGAAAGTTAAATAAAAACGCATCACAACGCAGACCTAGCCGCAACTGTGGGCTATTGTTCGCTTGCGAGTGTGCCACATCGGCAGAAACGTAAAGAAGGAACACACACATCGGCGAGCACAGAGAAGTGTATTTATTACAGCACTGACAGGTTAATATTGAACAGTGGTCGTCAAACGTTTCTGCTCAAAAGCCAATGCTGTCATTGCGAGCCGGAAACATGGGCCGTATCTGTACCCATCATGCTATTTATTGGTAACGTACATAAATTAGTATTTTATAAGCCCCCAATAGACTACCAATTGTCATGGTGCGATAAGTTGGCCACCGGCGCCTTAGGACTGATCGTTAAAAGGCGGCACTGTTCGGAACACTTCTCGTCGACTGTTCTGTTTCACAATGCCTCCACCCTCACTGACCGCAAATTTGTGACCCTGACGACGTGTTTTTGTGTGAGCGGACGACTTATTAATTAATAACAGTAATGTATTTAAATACCTTGTGCAGTGCCGGCCGGAGTGGCCGAGCGGTTCTAGGCGCTACAGTCTGGAACCGCGCGACCGCTACGGTCGCAGATTCGAATCCTGCCTCGGGCATGGATGTGTATGATGTCCTTAGGTTACTAAGGTTTAAGTAGTTCAAAGTTCTAGGGGACTGATGACTTCAGAAGTTAAGTCCCATAGTGCTCAGAGCCATTTCAACCATTGGAGCCTTGTGCAGTATGAGATACGATCGCAAATGTTAACTAAATGTTTTGAGTGTCATTTTTCTTCTCTTCATTGCAATAGTCTTACAGCAACCCTAATTTAACTGCACAATCCTTACTATAAATATGAACAGTATTTGAAGATGCTCGTATATAATGCGCATTCATGAATCTATATTAGTTCCGTATCAAAAAATCGTTCAAATGGCTCTAAGCATTATGGGACTTAACATCTGAGGGCATCAGTCCCCTTTTTTCTTTTTTTATCAAATCAGCTCCTACTTTGCAAAAATAAATGAACTAATCCTTTTGAGGCGTTGCCCCTAAATATTCCCTCACTTTATTTTTATCTTTTATTTTATTATCTATGTATGTATTTATTTATTTATTTAAATGTTTACATTTAGGAGACGTGTACAAATGATAATTCTAGTAACTGAGTGTTACAACAACAAAGGTGGCATTCAAAGAGTAAAAAATAAAGAATAAAAATGTAAACCACTGATGCAATTCCAACTAGAAAAGTTCTTCAATAGACGTAACTGGTTCCATTTGGTACTTCGCTATCGATATCTGATATCTCCAACAACGCCTTGGAAGGGTATCTGCAACGGAGGCATTCTGCTTCGCTAGTGCCTCAAGGAAAACAGCAATCCCTGAAGTAGTCTGTCTCTTCCTTCTCTCATCGCTGACAAGGCAGGACGTTCAGCCGTAATTGTGATGCGGCAAAGAACATTAACCGCAGCTTGGCACTCCCCAGCTCAGTGGGGGTTAACGATAATACTGCGTAAATAAATTGCGAAGAGTGTACGGTATTTCCGTGTGCGTGCGAGTGCATTGTCAGCATTTAGTAAGAACCACCAGTAATCAAGCGGCTCTTTCTTTCCGTCGCTAAACTTACAGGCCACGGTAATTCCTTTGAACAATGTAAGCGCATAATATTTTGCGGCGGGAAAGTAAGATTCATCTGAACAGAGTAGGGTCTGAGGGTCAATCATATCAGGCATGATCCGGAGGTAACAAGCCAATATCTTCTGTGTTAGTAGCCAAACTCCGGACGATGATGCGCATGTAAAACGATATTCATCGGAATCCAAGAGGTGACAATCTGGGCGGTAAGGTGAGTCTGCCAATCCAATAACGTGAAGTGGCTGTCGTGTCTCATATTTTTTGTTGGCGATCTGATACCACTTCGAACGCACCGTGGACGACAGAAAGCTGTGGTGTATCGTTGTCCACACTCTTGGCCAATGAACCGTAGGGTACTTGTTTGCCACCATTTTATGGGGTACAGCCCGCAGAAAGTTGGGATAAAAATCTTTCGCCTTTGGTTGACGCGTGGCGTGGAGGTTCGAGCTGACATAGCTGTAAACAAGAAGGTGGACACATGGGAGAGCTGTGGTGCGACGTGCGCAACCAACACCAGCGGAACGTGAGAGACTGGCATCAGGTCCTGTATTAAACGCCCCTTGAGAGAGGTGTGTCAACTTTTCCATCGTTTCCTCATGTTACTCATGAAAAGGGCAGCTGCTCTCGCTCTGACGTTGACCAATCCCAGCTCCTCTTTGTGCACTGGGAAGGTAAGAGTGTCGTATCGTACTTAAAATGTATGACCTGCGGGAACGTAGTAACTGAAGGCCGCCTGAAGCCGGCGACCTATCTGCAGCGTGGGTGGGAGGACTTGTGCCACATGGTTGAGTTTTGATGTAACGTAGAGGTTCAAGTATTCAACACGTTGTAGCTGATTCAAGTCCTGGAGCAGGTTCTGGTGCACCATTGCGCGTATGATCTGTAGTAACCGTCGATACTTTGCTGCAGCTGTTTTGCGTACATCATTCATGAACGTGATACCCAAATATCGCAGATCAGAAACTGGTGGGACAGGAGTGAGGGCTTCCGGTCCGATACCACGCCCAACATCCAACGCCGCCGACTTTTTGATGTTCAGAAGACTGCCTGCAGCCTATCCGTTTCGCTCGATCCAAGTTAGTACGCTTTGAACTTCGTCATTGGAACTAAACAGCAGTAGTATGTCGTCAGCGTACGCCGTATAGCGAAAGGTGACGTCCCGCAGTATACGCCTCGTAGACAGTGGTTAAAGCCCCCGAGGAGTGGCTCGAGTGGGATTCCATAAAGGTAGGTAGAAAGGGGACAACCTTGTCGTAGAGATCTCTTAATGGGTACTGGTCCAACCGTCCTTCCATTGACCTGGACGTGTGAGTTGGCTGTCGTCCAAAGACGCCGTAGGGTGTCAATTAGGCCTGGAGGAAATCCCATACGGTCCATCACTCGTAGGAGGAAGTTATGGTGCACTCTATCAAAGCGCAATTGAAACCGAGGGAGACGATCGCATCTCTCAGGCGGCACGCAGAGGCGTTCGCTTTTAAGTCCCTGAAGTCACCGCTGGCCATATCTATGTTGGCTTCTCCCACCTGCGACGTCTGTTCTGCGCGAGAATCATCGGCAAAATCGTCTTAATACGGCCCGCCATAAGCCTGACGAAAATCTTGTAGTCGGCGTTCAGCATTGTGAACGGTCGATAGTCGTTAATTGATCGCCCTCCAACTGGCTTGTGTACTGGTATGAGAAGACCTTCTACAAACGCTGGCGGCAAGACACAGTCTGGAGACGTAAGTTCGCGGAAGATTATAACCTAGTGAGGCATCACGATGTCACGGAACGTCCGCTAGAACTCGATGGGCAATCCATAAGGCCCAGCAGACTTAATGGCCGCACCTCTGTCCAGAGCGTCTTCGACTTCTTCGAGTGAGACTTCCTCCTTTAGTGCATTCACGGTAGCCTTGTCGATAGTACGTGTTACCTGCTGTAACATTTCAGTTGTGGCCTCGTCATCTACGGTTCTTTCCTGGTAAAAATGACGAAAATGATCCTCCACCGCCTTTACTATGGTTGCTGAGGCAGTACAGAAGCGACCGTCTTGTGTACTGAGTTGTGTGATTAAGTGTTGGCGGTGTCGGCGCATATCCGCCACAACGTGGTGCATAGTGGGTTCCTCTGCGGCCGTTCGGTCGTGCCGTCGCGAGAGGAGTACGGCACCTTCTAGTCGGCGCTTCGTCAATGATAGTATGTGAGCCTTGAATCTGCTTTGGTCATGTTGTCTCTCCAAGGAAGGGGGTAAGGCGTAGAGGTCCCTGAGTGCAGCGTAGTAAAACTCGAGGGTCTGTCGATGCCACGCAGTCACGTCCTTGCCAAACTGCATAAGTGTCCTACGGATTACTGGTTTGGCACAGGAGAGCCACCACTCCAGGGTCGAGGTGTATGGTAGGTGACGGCGGTCACAGTCAGCCCACGTGCCTTCAACTTGCGGACGGCAATCCAGGTCCTGGAGGTTAGTTACATTAAGCCTTTGCTGCGCCAGACTTGTTGGAGGCGGACATGAATAGTGCAGATATAGACAATATGATCTGAATAGGCCTGAGGCCATGGTTCGGTGGCCATCACTCCTTGTGTGAGGCCTTGCGACACATATATGCGATCAAGTCGGCTGGCCGAATGACCGTAAGATGAGTGCCGCCAGAGCGATTACCGTGGACTTTTTCCCACGTGTCGGACAAGTGATGCTCTTGGATCATCGCATCCAGTCCCGAACAGGGAATGTAGTGTGAGATTTGGTCCTTGGGATGAAGTACGCAATTAAAATCGCCGGCGAAGACGCTGTTTTCGTACCGTCCGAGGAATAAGTGGGCGACATCCGTGCAGTAGAATCTGGTACGGTTGTGACGTCCTGTGGTACCCGATGGCGCGTAAACATTAAGGAATCAGTTGTTGAGCGACGTTAGTGCTATTCCTCTCGCAGAGGGAAGATACGTGACGTCAGTAACTTCAATACCATCACGCACTAATGTTGCACTCCGGTGTCTGCAGGGCCACCGGGTATCACATATCTGGCGTAACCATAAGCGTTCGGGAGTGCGGCCGTTTTCACTTCTTGTTGGAAAGTAAAATCAACTACCAGGGCTTGTATTGTTTCTTTCAAAAGTTGGTTCTTGACAGGAAAACGTATTATGTTGTTATACATTGTCGCCAGGCGGCAAGCCTGGCAACGCGTTGGTTGGGCGAGGTTATCCATGTCGATGTTGGAGAGAAGCGAACATCGGAAGTGATTTCATCCCCCGCCGAACGCGATCCTCCTTGTGCTGCTTACGCTGCACGATCCGGTAGCGCCTCAGCTGGCCCCGGGTTGAGATCTTGTATCTCTACCGTCCTTGGCCCACGAAGTTGGCACGGATGTCTGTTCATGTTCTATAGGCTCCGAGTGTTTGATAGTAAGGAACCAGGTGACTTCGCTGCCTGCATAGGTACCTCCCTGCCGCTCACTGTTTATGTCAAGGGGCTTATAGTATAACGCTGTGTGTTTCTCTGTCTGTTCTGCAAGTTTAATCAATGGAAACGGGCTCAGCCTCGCGGTTGGTTTCTTGAGTGGTTAGTTGTTCTTCCCCGGCTAAATGTGAACCGCCGTGTTCCGACACGGTCCGATTACGGCGCTTTCGGCGTTTCGGTGATCGCTGTTTCCATACGTGGCCTTCATTGTCTGAAGACGGCACTGAATCACGCCCCACCATGACAAATGCTTCGGTCGGTACAATAAGGGAATCAATTGCCATCTTGCTGTCGTCAATGCCTGTCGCGTTCGGTAGCTCCAAAGTCATCGTACTATTTGCCCCCACTGGCCAGGCCGGTGGATCATCCAGGTTTCTTTCTGTGGAAGGTGATTCCTGTACGGCTAAATCGGTCGGCTGTGTCTATTTTGCGGAGAACGCGCGTAAGTCACGGGGAGAATAGTCTGCGTCGGTGGAGGTGCAACGTCCGTCGATGGGAGTTGTGTGATCCGACGCTGGAGGCACTCGGAACGAAGGTGACCTTCCATGCCGCATCCGGAACTCGTCTTCGGCTAGCTGTCATAAATAACTATGGCCCGGCGCCTTCCTATCTGTAGATAGGACGGCACGTGTCGTTGGAGGTCAATGCGCACTTGGCGTACTCCATTGAGCACTGGATACTTCTTACAATGGGTCCATTTTTCAGCCACGTGTTCGTGTACCGAGCCGTAGGGGCGGAGTGCCGCCACAGAGTCTGCCGCAGGGATTTCAAATAGAAGTTCGAATAAGCGTATACTCCGCAGTCCCATTGCGGCATGGGCGACCTCGACGTTGCCAAAATTTCCCTCTGCGTGGCAGAAGCGGAGTTATTGTTTCATCTCACGAAGCACCCTGTCGCATGTAGCTTCGTTTATGAGTTTTACGTAGACCGTGCTATTGACGATCGAAAAGTGAATGCCAACAATGTCGGCAGCCAGGATCTTGGCTTCTTCTTTTAAAAAGCGTTCGACTTCGAGCGCTTTTGGTCGGGTAAAGTCGTTTCGAAATCAGAATTTCAAGGTTGATCTTCTGTATTGGTTTTCCATGGTCTTGTTGTGCTACGGCGTCACATTAGTGTCTGCCGAAGGAAGTAAACAAGGCGCGCGGGCCCGCGCTGATGGCGGAGAGCACACACTACACTTCTGCTTCGCTCGGCTGCGAGAGTCGGACTGTCCCCTAGACTTAGAACTACATAAATCTAACTAACCAAGGGACATCACACACATCCACCACGAGGCAGGATTTGAACCTGCGACCGTAGCACTAGCGAGGTTCCCAATTGATGCGCCTAGAACGGCTGTGCCACAACGACCGGCTTCCGTATCAAAATTGATATCGTACCAGTAGCTCGGCACGTTCGCCCACGGCCATGAGTTGTAAGTACTGGTTGTACTGCAAGGGAAACAGCTAAACCTTCCCTCTCTCAAACCCTCTACCGCAACAGGAGCTGTCCTAGGTACCGCTCTGCCCTTAAGGTGAGCGGCCAGGTTTACTCAGCTCCCGGCAGAATGTAAAATCATTAATTAATATTAAACACATCCTGAAATATTACTGCCTGTGTAAGGGTTTTATTTTTGTTTACCAAGCATGAAAACTGTACTCTCTAGTTCTTACGCTAGCTGACGTTTTTGGATTTGGTTGTTGGTTTCTCGATGCATATTATTGCAAAATACGGCTGAGAACCAGAGCCGCACCAATACTTGATTCGAAATGTTAACCTTTTGTGTTTAACTCCTGTAACCCGGGGCTTATGTGGGGCTCAGATAGGCACAGGATGTGTATCTTTTCAGTACTGTGTAAGTTTTCCAAATAGGCATGAAATGCCAGCCGCTGTGGCCGAGCGGTTCTAGGCGCTTTAGTCCGGAACAGCGGTGCTGCTACTGCCGCAGTTTCGAATCCTGCTTCGGGCATGGATGTGTGTGATGTCCTTAGATTAGTTAGGTTTAAGTAGTTCTAAGTCTAGGGGACTGATGACCGCAGATGTTAAGTCCCATAGTATTTAGAGCCATTTGAACCATTTTAGGCATGAACTCTCTTTACTTTATTACTTCCTAACATTCCCATAAAATAAGCCGATCTCAATTTCAGTACGTTCCACTCAGTACCTATTCGTTATGTATCGGTGTAAATGTCATCATACGTCCCTACCAACACTCTCCAAATGTTCCTATCCTCTTGTTATCTCTATTTTCATAAAAAAAATTAAATTCCATACAAGGTTACATTCCATAATTAAGTATCAAGTTTGCCGCTCTGCAGACGCAAAGGTACGAGTATCTTAGTGTTACAGATAGGCGAATTATAGATGCAGCCCCAATGAAAGGTTACCTCTTAAGAGGCAAAGCCAAAAAATCGAATCCTGGAGCAAAATCAGTTAAGCTAGTACTTCCATTACTTTCAAAGTTCAGAGATATTTTTGGGAAAAATTTCTTTCCGAAGAAAAAACCCTCACTGTGCATAAATGATTTATATACAACGCTGAACCTCAATATACAGGCACAGGTAGACAGACGGTGTAAGCAAAACCAACGGCATAAATATTTTGTTTAACCATTTGCATAATAGTTTGCTTTTAATACTGGAAAAGTAGGATTAAAACTCCTATAAACGACCATACCAACAAAAGTACGAGACTAATGTTTTTTTGTCGCTATTATAACTGATTTCGATTAAAATACGTGCTAGCAAAATGTTGAGGATTCGTCGCTTCCAAGTACTTTTTCAACAGTATGTTGTTAAACAGGTCATTACTCTTTTCGTTCTGATATTTTGCAATGTTATTGTTGTGGTCTTCAGTCCTGAGACTGGTTTGATGCAGCTCTCCATGCTACTCTATCCCGTGCAAGCTTCTTCATTTCCCAGTACCTACTGCAGCCTACATCCTTCTGAATCTCCTTAGTGTATTCATCTCTTGGTCTCCCTCTGCGATATTTACCCCCCACGCTGCCCTCCAATACTAAATTGGTGATCCCTCGATGTCTCAGAACATGTCCTACCAACCGATCCCCTCTTCTAGTCAAGTTGTGCCACAAGTTCCACTTCTCCACAATTCTATTCAATACCCCCTCATTAGTTATGTGATCAACCCATCTAATCTTCAACATTCTTCTGTAGCACCACATTTCTAAAGCTTCTATTCTCTTCTTGTCTAAGCTATTTATCGTCCACGTTTCACTTCCGTACATGGCTACACTCCACAAAAATACTTTCGGTAACGACTTCCTGACATTTAAATCTATACTCGATGTTAACAAATTTTTCTTCTTCAGAAACGCTTTCCTCGCCATTGCCAGTCTACATTTTATATCCTCTCTACTTCGACCATCATCTGTTATTTTGCTCCCCCAACTCCTTTACTACTTTTAGTGTCTCATTTCCTAATCTAATTCCCTCATCATCACCCGACTTAATTCGACTACATTCCATTATCCTCGTTTTGCATTTGTTGATCTTCATCTTATATCCCCCTTTAAAGACACTTTCCATTCCGTTCAACTGCTCTTCCGTCCTTTGCTGTCTCTGATCAATGTCATCGGCTAACCTCAAAGTTTTTATTTCTTCTCCATAGATTTTAGTACCTACTCCGAACTTTTATTTTGTTTCCTTTATTGCTTGCTCAAGATACAGATACAATAACATCGGGGATAGGCAACAACACTGTCTCACTCCCATCCCAACCACTGCTTCCCTATCATACCCCTCGACTCTTATAAATGCCATCTGCTTTCTGTACAAATAGTAAATAGCCTTTCGCTCTCTGTATTTTACTCCTGCCGCCTTCAGAATTTGGAAAAGAGTATTCCAATCAACATTGTCAAAAGCTTTATTAAGACTACAAATGCTAGAAACGTATGTTTGCCTTTCCTCAATCTTTCTTCTAAGATAAGTCGGAGGGTCAGTATTGCCTCACGTGTTCCAACATTTCTAACGAATCCAAACTAATCTTCCCCGAGGTCGGCTTCTATCAGTCTTTCCATTCGTCTGTAAAGAATTCGCGTCAGTATTTTGCAGCTGAGACTTATTAAACTGATAGTTCGGTAATTTTCACATCTGTCAACACCAGCTATCTTTGGGATTGGGATTATTACATTCTTCTTGATGTCTGAGAGTATTTCGCCGGTCTCATACATCTTGCTCACGTTGTGGTAGAGTTTTGTCAGGACTGGCTCTCCCAAGGCTACCAGTAGGCCTAATGGAATGTTGTCTACTCCGGGCCCCGTGTTTCGACTCAGGTCTTTCAGTGCTCTGTCAAACTCTTCACGCAATATCATATCTCCCATTTCATCTTCATCTACATCCTCTTCCATTTCCATAATATTGTCCTCAAGTACATCGCCCTTGTATAGACCCTCTATATACTTCTTCCACCTTTCTGGTTTCCCTTCTTTGCTTACAACTGGGTTTCCGTCAAAGCTCTTGATATTCATGCAAATGGTTTTCCTTTCTCGAAAGGTCTCTTTAATTTTCCTGTAGGCAGTATCTATCTTACCCCTAGTGAGACAAGCCTCTACATCCTTACATTTGTCCTCTAGCCATCCCTGCTTAGCCATTTAGCACTTCCTGTCGATATCATTTTTGAGACGTTTGTATTCCTTTTTGTCTGCTTCATTTACTGCATTTTTGTATTTTCTCCTTTCATCAATTAAATTCAATATTTCTTCTGTTATCCAAGGGTTTCTACTAGCCCTCATCTTTTTACCTCTTTGATCCTCTGCTGCCTTCACTATTTCATCCCTCAAAATTATCCATTCTTCTTCTACTGTATTTCTTTTCCCCATTCCTGTCAATTGTTCTCTTATGCTTTCCCTGAAACTCTGTACAACCTCTGGTTCTTTCAGTGTATCCAGGTCCCACCTCCATAAATTCCCACCATTTTGCAGTTTCTTGAGTTTTAATCTAGAGTTCATAACCAATAGATTGTGGCCAGAGTCCACATCTGCCCCTGGAAATGTCTTACAATTTAAAACCTTGTTCCTAAATCACTGTCTTACCATTATATAATCTATTTGATACCTTTTAGTGTCTCCAGGGTTCTTCCATGTATACAGCCTTCCTTCATGATTCTTAAACCAAGTTATACTCTGAGCAAAATTCTACCAGGCGGCTTCCTCTTTCATTTCTTAGCCCCAATCCATATTCACCTACTACGTTTCCTTCTCTCCCTTTTCCTACTCTTGAATTCCAGTCACCCACGACTATTAAATTTTCGTCTCCGTTCACTACCTGAATAATTTCTTGTATCTCATCATACATTTCATCAATTTCTTCGTCATCTGCAGAGCTAGTTGGCATATAAACTTGTACTACTGTAGTAGGGGTGGGCTTCGTGTCTATCTTGGCCACAATGATGCGTTCACTATGCTGTTTGTAGTAGCTTACCTGTACTCCTATTTTTTATTCATTATTAAACCTACTCCTGCATTACCCCTATTTGAAATTGTATTTATAACCCTGTATTCACCTGACCAAATGTCTTGTACCTCCTGCCACTGATCTTCACTATTTCCCACTATATCTAACTTTAACCTATCCCTTTCCCTTTTTAAATTTTCTAACCTACCTGCCCGATTAAGGGATCGGGCATTCCACGCTCCGATCCGTAGAACGCCAGTTTTCTTTCTCCTGATAACAGCGTCCTCTTTAGTAGTCCCCGCCCGGAAATCCGAATGGGGGACTATTTTACCTCCGGAATATTTTACCCAAGAGGACGCCATCAACATTTAATCATACAGTAAAGCTGCATGCCCTCGGGAAAAATTAAGGCTGTAGTTTTCCCTTGCTTTCCGCCGTTCGCAGTACCAGAACAGCAAGGCCATTTTGGTTAGTGTTACAAGGCCTGATCAGTCAATCATGCAGACTGTTGTACCTGCAACTGCTGAAAAGGCTGCTGCCCCTCTTCAGGAACCACATGTTTGTCTGGCCTCTCAACTGATACCCCTCCGTTGCGGTTGCACCTACGGTACGGCTATTTGTATCGTTGAGGCACGCAAGCCTCCCCACCAACGGCAAGGTCCATGGTTCATATTATCCAATATTCGTCCATATATTGAACCGGCTAAGTCCGAGAGCTACCAAAGGATCTATAGTTCAAATGGAGCCATGGTTGAAATTGAAAATCAGCTGTTCACATACATTAATCATTGCGAAAATATGTGTAGGACATTTGGAGCTGTAGTCAGACGCTTATCATTCAGAGAGACTGTTGTGAAAAGAACTCCGAGTTCCCATACACGTGGATAGCAGAAAATTAATCTTTATAAACAAACTGAACGGAAAATATTCTTCAAGTTTCCATTCTTCAAGTTTCTTGTAATGAAAATAAAATATACCTATTTTCTCCCCCTCGTATAATAATAATTTTCATTTCATGGTCTAGAATGTGACACTTTTCACACGATAACGAGGATTTATGACAATATCATGACTTGTAATGTGGACATCAAAATCTACATTTCCATACATTTCTGCAAGCCACCGTACTGTGCATAGCGGACGCGCCTTAAACCACAATAAGTCATTACCTTTCCTGTTCCGCTGGCCAATAGACCGGGGGAAAATGACTATATGCCTTCCTAGGAGATTTAATTTCTCTTACCTTACATTGGTGGTCCTAACGCGAAATGATCGTTGGCGGTAGTAGAACAGTTCTGCAGTCAGCTTCAGGTGACGGTTCCGTAAATTTTCTCAATAGTGTTATGCGAAATTAACTTCGTCTCTATCGAGAAGTTCCTGTTTGAGTTCTCGAAGCATTCCCGTAATACTCGCGTGATGGTCAAATCTACCAGGACTTCTGAATTGCAGCGATGTATTCCTTTAATACAACCTTGTGGAGATTCAGAGTCATCGAACAGTTCTCAAGAATTGGTAATACTAACGATCTATGGCGGTATCATTTACAGATGAATTACAATTTCCTACGATTTCCCCGTTAATAGGAAATCCTCCCTTTTACCGTACTTACGCGCTGGTTCCAACTCATTTCGCTTTCGCTGAAAGCTGGACATCACATAAATATCCTCCGGCGTCACAGTGAAGATCATTGTCAGCACGTAGTGAGGTAATCCAAGGTCAAGAGGAAAGGGATGAGGACGGGAGGGAGAAGGGGAATGTGGGAATGAGTCTAAAGTGATTCGAACTCCATCCGAATCCCCCATCCTCATCCAGTAGGAATCATTGCAGTTCTGTGCTCTGTCGTGAGAGAACCCATTGATCATTTTTGTAACAAATACTTAATTAACAATTACCCTACTGATGGCAGGTCGGCGCCGCGACTTAGCGCCGACAATAACGCTGATGCCCCACCTAGGCTATGTGTTGCTAGCGTGCGAGATGGTGTCGATGTCTGTGTCGTCGTCACAAAATAAACGCGCACACACTTCGAATTATACTTTCATTAGCCCACTGATCATCATTCCTACACGCACACAGTTTTGTACACAGGAGTGGCAGAAGTCACGGGATATATGCATATATACAGATGGCGGTAGTATCGCGTAAACAAGGTATAAAACGGCAGCACACAAGCGGAGATGTCATTTATACTCAGGTGATTGATTCATTTGGAAAGGTCTCCGACGTGATTATGGCGCCACGACGGGAATTTACAGACTTTGATCGGTAGTTGCTGCCGGCCGGAGTGGCCGAGCGGTTCTAGGCCTTTTGCGCTTTGTGCTGTCCTGAAACTTTCTTTAGTCCTTTCTTCTCTCCTATTTCATGTAGAGCTATCTCATTCGTTCTTCTGGCAGTCCAACTAGATCTTGTAATTCTCCTCCATGCCCTTCAGTCCGGAACCGCGCTGCTGCTGCGGTCGCAGGTTCGAATCCTGCCTCGGGCATGGATGTGTGTGATGTCCTTAGGTTAGTTAGGTTTAAGTAGTTCTAAGTTCTAGGGTACTGATGACCTCAGAAGGCAAGTCCCATAGTGCTCCGAGACATTTGAACATTTTTTTTTTTTTTTTGGGCTAGACGCATGGGACGTTTCATTTCGGGAATGGTTAGCGAATTCAGTATTCCAAGACCCTCAGTGTCAAGAGTGTGCCGAAATATCACATTTCAGGCACTACCATCCAGCATTGTCACCCGAGAGCAGCGGCGTTTGTGCAAACTTATTAGTTCTAACAATGCGAGAAATAACAGCAGAAATCACTGTAAGACTTAAAAAGAACGTATTCCTAATGACAGTGCGATGAAATTTCACGTTTATGTGCTATAGCAGCAGACTACTCATGCGAGGCCATTGCTGACAGCACGACGTCGCCTGCAGTGCCTCTTCTGGGCTTGTGACCATGTTGGTTGGACCCAAGACGACTGAAAAACCGTGGACTGGTCAGATGAGTCCAGATTACAGTTGATACGAGCTGATGGTAGGATTCATAGGTGCCGCGGACCCTATGTAGCCAAGCACCAAAGTTGTGAACAAGGCACTGTGCAGGCTGGTTGCGGCTCCATGCTGGTGTGGGGTTTGTTTACATGTAATGGACTGGGTACTCTGCTCTGACTTAACCGTTCTGTGTCTGGTTGTCCTGTCTCTCGTTTCACTTCTTTCCATATAATCTGAAGTGTGTTGTTCAAATATCTCAGTGTGGATCTTTTCCAAGTAGACATTTTCGTCCGAGCGTGCACGTCAACAAACTTTGCAAGAACAGGAAGAAATTATCGCAAGTGTTGAGCGAAGTCCCAGTACGACCATATGAAGACTGTCCATTAGTATGAATGTCCCACAGATGTGTGTATGGAAAACATTACATGTGGAAAACCTGTATCCATTTCATATACAGCCTGTCAAGACTCTCCACGTTAGCGAGATTGCCCAACGACTTCAATTCTGTCACTGGGTAATTGAGAATAGTCATTTTCTTCCATAAATACTATTCACTAACGTAGCCCAGTCTCCACGACATGGAATAAACAACACACGCACTAATCATCGATTCTCACGGGAAAATACACACTGTTCAGTGGATACCAACTTACATGTTCATTTTGACGTAAATGTTTGGTGCGACACCTTCGGTAACCTTTTGATAGATCCATTTATTATCAATCAGCGATTGACAGGATAGAGACACTTGCATTTTTTGGAAATTTCATTTGTGGAACTATTGGAAGACTTTCCTTTAGCCGAGCGAACTGGTATGCTCTTTCAACATAACAATGCCCCTCCGCATGTTACCTTACGTGTGGGGGGACCATCTCAGCCGCACCTACCTTAATCGTTGGAATGGCCGTGGTGGAGCTATTAACTAGCCTCTAAGATCACCTCACCTTACACCTTTAGATTTCTGTTTATGGAGCTGCATGAAATCAGAGGCGCGCAAAGTGAAGGTAAATACAAGGGATGAACTGCTTCGTCGTATCAATGACCCTGCTGAATTAATTAGGAAACAATCACAGGCAACTGAACAAGCAACACGTTTTCGGTAGAGCGCAAAAGTGCATTGACGTTCATGGTGTGATATACGAACCTGTTCTGTGAACTGTACAACGTCTGTACGATAAGTGTTAAAGCCGTTTGTAAGAGACATGTTACGTTTTTTTCAACTGAATGCATGTAAAATGCATGTTGCAAAGAATTATGTACTAATTAAAAGTAAATAAACAGTATCTAAAAATGTGTAACATAACTGTACTTCTCTGTAACACGGTTGTCAATAAAATTACTTTACGGTCCAGTTGTACTGCGTACACGTTCACGTTGTGCACATCAGTTCTGCAGAATTTAGTTCCTTTCAATACCTACACTTCCCTAACGAAGCATTTGCCGACCTATTTGCCTATCATTTCTTGTTCCGAATTACGTATGCTATCACTGTGTAAAATATTGGCCTTTCCTCCCTAAACAACCTGTATACAGCTACAATTAAAAGTGAATTATTTTTCAGTATTAATTCACAAGCATACAAATTTATGTGCTGATTTTTACTAAATCTACTTGTATCAGTGTTATAGAACTTAGGTTCTGTCTTAATATACGTAAACCTCCGTTTCCCATATGAGATATCTTTTAGTAAGCTGCTAGACCAGTGGTCTTCAAACATTTTTGCTCAAGAGCCAAAACTATTATTTTAGGTCGACATCTTAGGCCGCATGTATTCTGATCTTGTTATTAATTGCTATTCTACCTAAAATAGTACGTTATCCGCCTCAAATAGACAGCTACTGTAAGTGCGCTATAAATTGGACGCCAGGCCCTTAGAAGAGATTTTTAAAAGTCGGCGCCATTTGGAACACTTTGTATCGACCTGGGTTTCATATTGCTACCACCCTAGGCGACCACAAAGTTGGTGTGCCGTATGCATTGGCGTACGGATAAAGGTTTAATAGCTGTAACTGTATTGTACTTAAATGTCGTATGCAATATTGGACACGATCGCAAACTTTTATTAAATATTTTAAATGTCATCTTTCTTTACATTCTATTAGAACAGTCTCAGTTCACTTTCCTATGTCTTGCTACAAATACGAAACACATTTGAAGATGATCGTCTCTGTAATGAGTATTTACGAATTTGTGTTACTTCCATGTCAAAATTTGTATCATAACAGCTGCTTCGTACGTTCCCGCACGCCCGACAGTTGTCAGTACTGGAACAGTAAAAACGGAACATTCCCTGTCGCACAACTTCTAACCTCGTAGGAGCTGCGCTACTTACCCCCTAATCTGAGATATGCCTCAAACGTCACTCAGTTAACACCGAAATGAAGCAGCGTCAGTTACAACTACGCACGTCTTGAAATATTATTGTGTCTGTAAGTATTTTTGTTTGTTACTTAGCATGGAGAAACTACCTCCGTAAGATGTTCGTAACTTTAGTTGACGTTTCCAAATTGGGCTGTTAGTTGCTGGATGTAAATTATTATTAAATACGGCTGAGCACAGCGGGCCCTAATGATTCTTGCTTCGGGTCCGCAGGTCTCAGTTTGTCGACCACTGCTACAGAGCAACACTGACTGACGTGGTCATGGCGATACTGGTAGCACTACCAGTGGACAGAGATACAACATATACTGGTGTACATTATTGGTTAAAACAGCTGAATATGATAAGGTAGAGGAGATACTGGGCACAAGAGCCGCATCTGAGGAGGAAGTAAAGGTGTGTATTGATAGAGAATGGCAAGAAATCTTGTATGGGGTAGAAACGGGGCAGAGGACGTACCTGTTCCTTCCTAACATGAAACAAAGATCAAGAATGTCATGTTTGCTCCCAACAAAGGGGCCTAGAATCTCCGGATTGAGTTTTCACTCAGCAGCTAGTTGAGTCTGATCGAATCTTTGGACTCAGACCTGCGACCTTTGACTTTCGTGGGCAAGTCCTCGACCTACTGAGTCATTCAAGGGCAACTCACGACCCGTCCAGAAGGACTCACTTCCGCCAGTACACCCAACTTCATTTAAGTTCTCCTATGAATTAGCAGTCTTGAAAGAAATTGTTTTGTCGTGACATGGCTTAGTCCCAGCCTGGGACATTATTTCCAGAATGAACTTTCTCTCTGTAGCAGAATGTGTGCTTATGTGAAACTTAATGACAAATTAAATGCCTGGAAAACAACCCTCCCAGGCCGTTGCCTAGCCATGTCCGCGTCATATCCTTTTCTCTAGGAGGGCCAGGTCCGTATCGACTACAGGAGAACTTCTGTGAAGTTCGTAAGGTAGATAAGGTACTAGCGGAAGTAAAGCTGAGGGTGGGTCGTGAGTCGAGTTTCGATGACTCTCTCGGTAGAGAAATTGGTTCCAAAAGGCAAAGGTTCCAGGTTGAAGCCCCTTTCGACACAAAATTTTAATGAGGTGGAAAGTTTCGTGTTATATACTGTCTATCGAGACTTGGTTCATGTCCCAGCTACTTACTGAAAGTTTTACAACGCACCACAAACTCTAGTGGATGTGGAGCAATCGACAACGTAAACAACATCGTCTGGAACTCTGGTATTAGACAACATGTTTCATTCAAGTAGGAACGTCTTTGGTAATACACTAGTCTCTAACATAATAATGGTTAAGGAGCTATGGCAGAAGATCAACTTGCTGACAGGAAAAATATCTGCTTATGAACTGCAAGTCCACTTGGCTGAGAGAGAACCAACAAGAGGACATACAACATGATAATGAGATGCACCACTTGCACCAGCCTTCTGGAAGCAGCGAGGAGGTGACCTTCGGGGAAGACCGGGAAGCACTTTGTGAGACTCTTACAGCTGTCTCCAAATCTCCATTCTTTGGATGATACGGCAGCACAGACCCTGTAAATCCTGAGTCTTGGCACAGTGCTGCTGGAGCTATCTGTCCAGACAAATGAGCAGATCTAATTTCGTTGTGATACCAAGTAAGACAGTGTAGTACTGCGCAATGTAGTGGTGTTGTGCGACACAGAGTAGTCTGCAATCACAAATTGCAGATTTTGATATAACAATGTAAGACAGTACAACAAACCAGTAACACGTTCCTTTTGGATTCCAACTGAATGGAGCCCCACAATGTCCTTAGATATGGACTTAAACGTTCTGGGGATATTATCTGCATCAAAGAATGTCAAGGAGGTATCCTTGTTTCTCAACCAACTGAGAACAGTCGTTTCCGGCAGTGAAATTTGAAGGAATAAATATGGAAAGTGGAGGTTTCACTAAGGCCTCTTCGTCTCTGTTCTAAACAATGGCGCATCTGAAGTCTTGTCCCAAGCCTTGCATAAGAAAACAGAGTGATCTCAATGCTGTGTGTCGCCGTTTTGACTTCCATCGCAGAGGCATCAAAAGAAATGGTGAGTGAGAGTGGGTATGATGACCTTTCCGGTAAGGGTGGGCACAACTGTGGTGAAATTTGGTGCCAATGTGACATCATTAACGAACCCCATAGGTGACATGAACATCTGAGATGTGGCTTTTTTTCATTTATGTCGATATCTTGCTGTTTGAAGCGTTGTCGAGCCCGGGGGTTACGTCGTAGGGTACCGCGATTTTGCATCTTCACAGAGACTGGTTGTAGGCACTTATACGTTGCAGCGGGCGTCCATTATGGAGTTCCTTTGCGTTTCGCAGTGGAGATTACACAAGCATGCGTTTTGAAAATTTTCGACATGTAATTTCTAAAATACAGGTATTCCACAATCAATAGTGACACTGAAAATAAATTTTCTTCTATCTCGTGAGGACTTTTCATGAAGACTTTTCACAATATAAGATCACTTATTTTAAAGATTTAATCAAATGAAACACCAATATTGAAATAAAATTTCAATATATGTAGTATAAAATTTTACTGCCCTTTTTATTTCTTTGTAATGCTGACGTGATAAGGAAACTGAAAAATACTACTGGCGTTTTTAAAGATCACTGATTTAAAAATGGTGCTCCTCAGCAGAAGCTTTCATCGTTTCTCACACCGCTTCGTAATGCCACAACTTGTTACGCAGCAGATGCAACATATAACATACACTGGGAAGAGGAGGAGAAAGAGGAAGACAAAAAGAGAGAAGGAGAGAAGCACGGGAGAGGGAGGAAGGGGAATATGTTTCTGTTGCTGACGTTCTTCGCGTGTAGGATAGGAAAGGAAAGGACGTAAGAGCCTATGTTTAGCCAGCCACTCACCTATGTAGTTTATCGATTTGTGTGAATCGAGTTTTCAGTAGTATCGGATTCAAGTTGTGGTAAGTGGTGCAGCAAATCAAAAGTAGCAGTGTTAGTATGGGATCTAGTAACTTGGCTACTTTTGGTTTAGTCATTATGAGGGGAGAATGCACTGTTACTGTCAGCATCATTCGCCAACCAGAGGTAATTAGAAGTCGTTGTGAGTGTCTGTGTGTAAGCAGCCTATTCCTCTGAGCTGGGTTTAAATCTTAATGGGAGAGATCTGAGATACCCTCACGCTCTACATTCATACACAAACACACACACACACACACACACACACACACACACACACACACACACACACGTCACACATGTGTTTCAGTTCATTTTAGGCGACAGAGGTGGTGCTGCACAGGCGTGGCGAAAACTTGTTGAACTTCCTGCCCCATTATGTTTACGGAAGACACTCGTTCCTGCCCCATGGTGAATACGTAGCGGTGTAATTCTGCAATTCGTTCTACTCTAACAGCACGATTCATGAAGCCGGCGACCAAGTACAAAGTGTCAAACCAGCGACCAAGTACAAAGTGTCAGCTGTCATTCGTTGCGATGAATGATACTGAACGGTAGGTTAATGTGGCACCTGCGTGTACAGGAGTTGCTGGGGAAGGCACAGGCTCTACACGTGAGGCAGATGCAAACAATAATCATAGGTCCTTGTTTATAGACAACACACATTTCGAGAGCAATATGTAGCTTTGCATAATCTTAAGGGAAGCGTTCGTGGCAGGACGTCAATTAGTGGCAAATATAAGAAAAATCGATCCCTCAGTATGTGCTGTAAGGTTTTATAAGCATGGGGTAATTATTTTTGGTGGTCAAGTAAAACTCAGAGCCTCAGACTGGCATATTTCGTATTCGTCTGTCGTTATTGCAGATAAATGAAATTTTCTTATTTCAACTGAAAACGTTTCTTGTAGAAAAGAAATACTTTGCATCTCTGGAAGAAAGTGAGATACCATCCTCACAATCTATCGTTACCGCAGTTAGAACAAAGTCAGTTTACTTATTCCAATTTTGTTTTATTTAAAAGTATATTGAGTCCAGAAATTCAGTGTAGACGTGACATCTTCCAAGCTCGTCAGATGCAGCTCGCTTAGACTTCTCCTCCGCCGTTTTGATGTTCAAAGCGTCACGACACCACGGTATGCTTTCTCGTCGTTTGCAAACAGCTAACACGCCACCACCTCCTCAGCTTTAGCCCTTCCAGCGACTTGTACACGAAGGCACCGTCGTTGTCGTAGTCCGATAAATCGAAGGCTCTGGAAAAAAAAGAGGGTGCATGAGCGAAATTTTACTGCGAATCTTAGGGCTCAGACACAACGGTAACCTTCGCAGACAGCACGGACACAGCCACGTCTTCATTCTTCGTGCTTCCAGCGACTCGAAACCGTCACCGTCCGCCAGGATCTGAAAAATAAAAATTACAAGTACGTGAGCAAGTGTTTACTGTGAAATGTGGGAGCTCGTACGTGCTCAGACACCGCGCCATACCTTCGTATCTTTCGCAAACAGCTTCGACGTACCTATTCTCTCAACTTTTGCGCTTCCAGCGACTTGTTCACGACGGCATTCTTGTTGTTGTACTCAAATACATGCTAGGTTCTGTAAAACAAATACAAGTACTTAACCAAGAATTTCCAGTGAGTCATGGGAGCTCGTATGTGCGTACACTACGGCATACCTTCGAATCGTTCACGAACAGTACATGAGCAAGAGTTTTCTGCGAGACGTGCGAACTGGTACGTGCTCAGAAACCATAGCATAGCTTCTGTCAGTTCGCAAACATCTTCGACACCGCCACCTTCTGAACTTTAGGGCTTTCTCTGAGTTGTGTAAGGTGGCAGCCGTTATCGTAGTCAAATAAATGCTAGGGCCTGAAAAAAAACCTCTTACATAAGCAAGAGCTTACTGCGAGTCCTGGGAGCTCGTACGTGCTCAGACATCGTGACTTACCTTCGTAACGACGCTGCCGTCTCCTCACCTTTCGCGCTTCCGGCGACTTGCACACGGCGGCGACGTCGACGAAATACGTTCACCTTCTGCGGCACTCTATCCACTCGCAGAGCACTCTGCCTAAATGTCCCAGCGTCCTTCCTTATATAGAAGTGTGACAATACTAAGCGTGGTTTCCGTGGAAATGTGGTATGACGTCATTTCTTCTACCATTGTTCATTACAATTCTAAATACGTGTATCGATAGTACATAAGCACTTGTGAAAGATGAAGTGCGTAAATACACTCTAGATCTCCCACTATATTGGCTATCTAGCTTGAAACCTTTTTTTAAACCCACTTTAGGTTTTACGTAACTTGAAAACACAGTCCTCTACACTGAGTATTTGATCTCTGTATGGTGTCTGGATCTGTACGAATGTGCACCTCGCTATTAATAAGGATTTGTCCTAGCACCATACACAATATTATGTACCTCTAGTGTTAGTGAGAAAGGTGAAACAGTTCTTACGACAACTGAATGGTACTGGATTGATACTAGGTTCAGCTCTCTGGATATCTTTTGTATATTCGTGATTTCTTTTCAAAGTTTAACGAAACAGAAAATTACTCTCAACCCTTTTCGGTCGTAGCATTGACCTCTTGAGACATTTTTTGCAAGGACACATTAAATTCTAAGTTTCTTCTTTCTTACTTATTACTAAATTTGCATTAATGAGTACCTACTAGAAAAGTGCCCTTTTTTAGGTGGTGGATGACAAAGCGTCAGAAAACTGATGACCCGTCCACCAGATAAGGAAATTTGCATCATTTAGGTATTACGAGACTGCTATACTGAGGACGTGGTTCGACCCTAGTTACTGGAAAACAACACTGGCTGGAAGACAGTTGTGGAAGACCCATATCTAGAGACTGTTTAAGCAGAAATAAGACTGCGGTCAGTCACTAAACTTGTGTCCTGTCGGATAATACAGCTGTGTACTTCACTCTGGGGAGATGTCAGTTCCTGCGTCGGTTCGTAAGCCTGCGTCTTTACACTCGCATGTCACTGTGAGGGATAAGGACTTGCTGTGTGGCCTTCCTAGCACGTTTAACAAGAACATATATACGAACTTAGTTGTCCGTGCAATATACCGCGTGACCCTCGGACGGGGCCGAAGAGTTACTGTTTATTCAGATAGTTTGTGAAGTATTCTGCCCTAATTGTCGCCCTGTTCACCATTTGGCAAAGCCTCTGGATTATACGTTTGCCTCCTACCAAATTAGGTCAACAATGCAGACTCTGAACTCTACGAAGTTGATCATATTCGAAGCATCTTAAAAATACTCTCATGCTCGAGTTCACTAACACACGTACATATCAAGGCAATTTAGGAATGAAACAGGCTGTGCACAGTTGAATAAACAAAAGAAAAGTTGCTTCTCCTATTTTCAGAGGTTAACGTGTGGTTCCAGCAGAGTGAAACGTCAAACGGGCTGAAGCTTGTCCGTATGTTGAGATTCTAAATTCTCTTAACATCATGGAAAGGAATTAAACTGACGCTTTTCATTGTTATTTTGAGGCTGTGGAATGGTGATCTTTTTATATAACATTCCGTTACGTTCTTAGGTCTCCGCATGCATAATGTCCCCGATATTTAGCTACCTTAGATTTCAATGCTATCAACTACTCATAATTAAATTTTTTCAGTTTTCAATCTTTTCGATAATTTAATTCTTCGTAACTTTCATTCTCTCGTAGACCATCAGTACCCCAACGTTTCCCTCTTATACTTGTCATTAAACATAATTTCAACATACGTCACATATCCTATCATGTACATACTATAATTTACAGTTTCAAACATACGCATGTGTCTCAATGTTTCCAGTAGTTCAGAGTGCTCTCGGTTGTGTAGATCAGTCGGTACTCAAATGATACTGATATGATTAACGAAGCTTATTCTGCTAATAAATGACAGGATGATAATATAATGGATGATCAAAAAGTCAGTGTAAATTTGAAAACTGTATAAATCAAGGAATAATGTAGATAGAGAGGTACAAATTCAAACACACGCTTGGAATAACATGAGGTTTTATTAGAACCAAAAAAATACAAACGTTCAAAAAATGTCCGACAGATGGTGCTTCATCTGATCATAATAGCAATAAGATGATGTTCTTTACAGGAAATGCTCAATATGTCGACCATCATTCTCAACAATAGCTGTAGTCGAGGAATAATGTTGAGAACAGCACTGTAAAGCATGTCCGGAGTTATGGTAAGGCTTTGGTGTCGGATGTTGTCTTTCAGCATCCCTAGGTATGTCGGTCGATCACGGTACACTTGCGACTTCAGGTAACCCAAAGCCAATAATCGCACGGACTGAGGACTGGGGACCTGGGAGGCCAAGCATGACGAAAGTGGCGTGTGAGCATACGATCATCACCAAACGACGAGCGCAAGAGATCTTTCACGCGTCTAGCAATACTTTGTTTTATGTTTGGTTCTAATAAAACCCCATGTCACTCCAAGCACGTGTGTCAATTTTTACCTCTCTATCTACATTATTCCATGGTTTATTAAGTTTTAAAATTTATACTGACTTTTTGATCACCCGGTATGTACGAATCCTTCATTGGGAACTTGTAGGTTTTGGTGCCCATTTCCGTATGTGCTGCGTGTTTCCTCTGTTCTAGACTTCGTGAGAAGTCAGTTGTTTGTGATTAATTCGCAGTATCAGGTAGTCGTACTGGAGAAAAATAAGAGAAACAATGAGTCATCACCAACGAAACCGACAAGAATCAGAACACATAGTTCCTTATATACCTTCTTTTTCTTCTTGTAGTGTACCCCTTTCATCCGTCTTGCCTAACACCTCATTGAAATAAGTGATGTTATTCCCAATAAAGCAGTGGGACAATTACTTCTCTTCGTCATAACACCCAGTGTAGTTATGAAGAGGTACTATGAGAAGAAGGACGATTAAATGGCCGTAGTAGGACTGCTACCGGCCAATAAGCAACTTCGAAAGATATGGGGTAGAAGAGTGTTGAGGATACAGCAACCTAGAAAACTAAAATTGAGAAATGAGCAATAAATGTGCATTGAGAGAAATATCAGATAAATAGGAATAAATTAAATAATTTTACAAGGAAACTGGTGTCTATTGTGAGAGAGGATGTCGTTTCCCGACAGTCGCAAGCTTTCAAGGCCCTTCAAACATAAGCAATCCTCAGAGATAAATATAATTGTTTAGTACTTATGGATTTTTTTATACTCCAAGGAATGTTAGTGCTGCGAGTAAATCATCTCTTATTACGTATATTGAATAATTATACATTTTACTATACCGAACGCCAAGAACAAGCCTACTGAAACTTATATTCTGATAAATAATCTTTAATACCCTTGTATGAAATATCTTCTGGGAAGCCTTAAATACCTTTTCTTTATGATTTTGGCAATATGTTTCGAATGAAATATTCCTTTTTTAACTTGCTTATGATGCAGTCTATGGAACAGTTTTTATTTCAGGTTAGCCGTATTGTAAGTAAGATGGTCAAAATTAACTTTTTATTTAAATTTGTTTATGTATTAGGCATGGAGCGTTTCTCAGATTACTATTTGAATAATAACAAGTAAGACATTTAGCACAAATATTTTAAAATAATTCACCTACAGACCATTTTACATACATATTTATTGATAGATCAGAATAACTTCAAAGTCAAAATCGAAATATTACACTGAAAGAAAATGAAGAAGATCAAAACTACTTTTTACTTTAGTTTAAAATAGTCCAAGTTCCATATGAAAATTTTTTTTCTCTTTGCACAAATAAATATTAACCCCTTTTACATTTTCTTCATTAACAAAAATGTCGATGTTTATTTTATTTATACAGGATTTTCATTCAGTTTTTATTATTCACCATTTTACCACAAAAGTGACGCTACAGCAGGAGACAAGTGTACTTAATGTCTTGTTTGTCAGTGGTGAAGAAAGATACTAGCAGATTGTAGCTCTGAGTCTGTTTGATGATCATCTCAGTTGGATAGGGAATCCCCAGTGAAAAGGAAAAGTTCCAGTGTTTAAATGCCTCTACTGCATACAGTTTTAGTCTTTCCATACTGGTAAATTAGAAAGCCCACAGCACCGCAGACTGAGGGATCACTCTGGGCGTATAAATCCGCTAGATATTACGCAATGCAAGATAGACTCCATCGAACGACTGCAGAGAAATAGATAGGATTCAGTCGTTCTCTCCGCAGAATGATTGAAATTTTTCTATTAAAGTGGATGAGTGATTCATTCTAGCATATCCATTTGGTATGCCACTGTCGGAACGTTTTCCATGGCTTCAATTGCAACACGGTTTGGGAAATGATGAATAGGTTCTATTTCTTCCGCTTTTTTTGGTGAAAGGCGTCTTAAATAGGACAATTCTTCTTATAGAAGTAAAGGTGCGATTGAGTGAATCAGTGCCGATAAAGACTAAAAATCTGCAGAACGTTTACGACTCGCAATTTTATCTACACTACATTTGACCGACGGTATAAAAATGTATACGAAGTGACAACAGTGGTTAAAAGGTTGCAATCATTAATATTACGCGGTGTCGCTTGCGTGAATTGTTTTAATTCTTCAGGAGGCGAAACAGACGAAATCGACGAATCATATACTGTTGTACATAAAAACATAAAAAAAATAAAAAATAAAAATATAAAAAAATATGCGCCCTCTTCACTTTTAAGGACGACAGAAAATTTAACGTTATATTTTCCAACGAATATTCATCTCATTTTTAAAATAATGATTCATAAATGTAATTAAATATTTTATACCTCCTTCTATCGCAGTTTTCATGGGACCGCGTATGTCAATGTGAATCAGCTGCAGTGGTTTTTGATCTACGGAAGCGTCATATGATTTGCTTCTTTTTGATAGAGATGCATGTTAGAAATTCTTAAATCATTGAAACAGACGTGATTAATCCCTTGGTACTATTGTCTGTGTTATTTACATATTAAAAATGCAAATCTTCCACGTTCATATAGCACTGGAAAACGGCATTTACATTATGAGCAGACATTAGACGCTCCTGAGTCCGTTTAGTAAATTTCACTTCTTTGTTAATTTATCTAAACGTTCAAATGCTACTTTTATGGGATTAATTTTTGCTGGAGTTGGATTTCATCTTCTGTAAATAGAGGAGAAACAAAAAGTTGCATTCCATGTACACATTATCTAATGTTTTCATTGCCAACTCAAAAGATAACATGCAAGAAACTTTTCACAGAGTTCTGAAACACTGATTATATAAGAAACCACAAACCACAATCCGTTACCAAGAAGTAAATTGATGTGGTTATTTTCTTTTAAAATTAAAAACTTACTGTAACAATTAAGCAAAACCAGAGGCCAGGAAAACCTGCAGAGTGAGTTTAGTGTACTTTTCATTTCACCAATCTTAAATCGAAATTGTCAGGTGATATATATATATATATATATATATATATATATATATATACAAATCTGTTTGTTCACATTTTGAACTAAGTCTGAAGCCATATGTTATACTTGTTCACTCTGTTTTCACACATTTACTTATCAGTAACAACAACTTTGAGGAACTGCTGTTGCTTTGAACAAAAATCGAAATATGATAGGTACGTAAGTATCACGGATTCAAATCGAAATATCTGGAGCAGACAAGTACCAAGAAGTTCTCATTCCTCTTATCACGTCAGAAAAAACCACGTTATCAGTTGAAATTACTCGAACATATTGTAATAGAAAGTTAATATTCATTGAGTATTTTATGTGATTGTATGGCCATATTCATGGTTTTAAAAACTGTCACATATTCCTGCAGGAGGTACAACTGTTCAGAGAAAGGGCGAAAGTTCCTATAATAATATGTCCGAAAAACAATACTTGTTCATATATGGACCATTGAGGACACGCAGTTCATAGTCTGAATTTTATTTACAGATGAGGAGGGATTCACAAATGGTGACGTAATTAAGTGCAACAATATGAACGCATGGCAGACTCAAATCCCTGAGCTCACATACAGGTGAGGCATTGGGGTTCCTTCAGTGACATTTTACGGACAGGATTCGTCGATGAAAGACTCATAGGGCCCTACACTTTACCAAACAGATTAACAGGTCCTCTGTATCACCGATTTCTGTAAGATGAATTACTAGTGTCACTGGAGAATGTCATCCTTGCGCAAGAACGTAGCCAAAAGGGAAGTGCAGGGAGTCCGGACATCCCACGCCTCCCCCTACCACCTAAATGAAATTACACGCGACCTTGTAACGGAACTGAAAAATAGTTTGATTTACAATCAGACAACCCAATAAGATACGCACTACCGATAGTCAGCGAGGCTAACGACAGATTTAAACTACCTGTGTTTCCACAGTACTATCGGTCATTAATATTTTAGCCAAACCAATTGCTGGCCTCGCTTCAGCTCATTTGTTGTTTTGTTAATCAGTTCAGTTCTTACTTGCTGTTGAATTTATTGTTTTTGTGCTGTGTGTATTTGTGATAGTTTCTAATTATGGATAAATTTGTCACAAGAAATAAAAGGAAAACCGATTTTTGTTGGACCGCTGGCGTTATGGTAAGTAAAATGTAGGTACGCACTATGGAAATAGCCTGAATACTTATATAAAGCAGTTTAATGTTCGCACTGGAATCATTTGGCGTCTAGTAGAATCTTCGGGTTCCAACGTTTGAGCGATCCATGGCGCAGCGGAGCGGTAAATATCGTTAAAAATAATATTGAAGTTGCACTTGAATTTGTCTGCGTCTCCCAAAAGGTACACTGATCAAACAATGTGTGACGTAAACGGCGATGGTTGTATTTCTTTAAAACATTTGCTCAGTATTCCACCATTAGTAGCTCAAATGCAAAAATCGCAAAATCTCGTCAGCCGGGCGGATAATGAACGATGAAGAGTGGTTTGTGGAGAACGGAATGGCTATCTGATAACAGCATATTCTACAATTCGTTCGCTTCTAAAAGACTTTTTCAGTGGGCTGCTTGAATTCGTCCCAGAAGACTGCCCCCTACATCCCTCCATCCCCCTATCGTCGAAAACCTAATTACGCTGTTGTAATTCTATGACTGAGGCCCGCACTCCGATTCACAATTTAATCTTCATATACCCATGACTGCAGATGCACAGTTAAAGGAAAAACATGCACTATCAGAAATCAGTCTGTTGTTGTGATTCATTGTATTTTATTTTAAATCTACAACAATCAGTTTTTCAAATTCTCCCCCGACGCGGGTTAGGTCTGCGTGTTGAGCTTCCCTAAATTCGGATGGCGAGGTAGTTTGAATCCATCCGCTGGCAACCTTGAAAATCGTTTTCTGTGGTTTCCCATTTTCAGTTTAGGCAAATGTCAGGGTAGATCCGCAGGCATTTCTTTCCCATTATCTCACTTTCCTGACAGATTCCAATTCTCCTGAAGATGCAACCCCTCAGCTTAAATGAATAGAGTTGCACCGAAAGCGAGCCGAGCATGTTTTAGTTGAATACTGGCAGTATCAACCACATGATAAAAAATAATAATCAAAAACCTCCTCATTCAGGATCATGCATTAGTCTGCCGGAACATTGTTTAAAGCAGAGAATAACCATTCTTACATTGAAAAAAATGACACGTACATACTTAAATAACGAAATCTGGGGAAGAATTCCAAATCGTTTACATTTTCGCCACCAAAAGTTATTCTAGCTTCTTTGTCGAACAGAGATCTCTTTATTAAAAATAAATCGCTATGGACCACGTTGTCCCTAAAACTTACCACTCTTACTTTCCTGATCACTTCCTCAGCTCCAATCTAGACTGAAAGAAGGAGAGTCTAAATTAACCTTCGTGGATGAAGGGAGATTGAAGCACCACTGCTTTTTAGTGATTTGATAAAATACAGCGCTTTTAAGTATTGAGGCTCTATTTCCACTTTGAGGAAACTCCGATGTCAATTTCGTATAGAATGCTTTCTTGTTCTTTACAAAAATTTTCAGAATAAATAAAAGCGCGCGTCTTTTTAAGATATTCCTTAACAAACAGGACCTCCTCCCCCCTTTCCAGGCTAGGTCTTTGCCTTGAGTGAAGACAACGATTGTGGCTTATGTGTCATGGGGCACCACACCGTTTTCTGCAGATCGTACTAGAGTACCTCGCTGGAATGTTTCATAGTTGGTGTATTGGTTGAGAAAGTCTGGTTATAAGGGCTCCGCGTTCATCGGAATAGGAACCGTAGGACTCATAGCTCTGAAGACCTTTAAAGTTATTTTTGTATGCTCAATCCACAGAGAATGCCCTGCCGTTACAGGAGCATGTGACTAATGCGTGTGTCGCAATTCGAATGGAGCCTGGTGTGTCTGAGAAAGTACGTGATTTCCTGTGACGATGTGTCAGGATTCGTGCTATCACATTGTAAGGTGTATGCTTCGCCGGCGATGGGCGAGGCATGACAGAATCTCTGACCAGAGAGTAGTTTATCGTTAGTTGTTGCTTGTCGCGAGTCTGCGCTAGTCTGCGCGAGTCGACAGTAGATGTCAGTCTGCGCTTGTATGCACGAGTCTGCAGCAATAGTCAGTCGGACACAGTAGTAGTCTGTCGGCTTTAGTAGGGAGTGGACGGTAGTAGTCTGCGGAAGTCGGGATGCGTCGGCTGTGTGCTCTGCTCGCGACTCTGGTCAGGACTCTGGACGATGAGTATTGTTGTAGAAGGTAAAGAAGCAGCATTGCGCATATCTAACAATGTATGTTAATTGTAATTAATTCGTTCAAAAAATGCCCCAATAATAATTTTTTTTATAAAGTAACTCTTTTAAAGAAAAACATTCATTTCAATTTAAAGAATATTTCCTATGCATTCCCTCCAAGAATAATATATATATATATATATATATATATATATATATATATATATATATATACGCCAGCATTGCACGAAGCTCTGTCGAAGAATGTATAATTAAGAGCAGATATAGATGCCAAGTGTAACCTCCCAGAAGAAATTGAATAAATGGAAATGCAAAATGGAGCCAACCGTAACCTCCCCACAAAAATTAAAAAAAAGATAATTGACCATAAACCTCACATTAATATTAATTAAATAATGAACCATGAACCAAATGTATCCTCTCAACAGAAATAATAATATCTGGTAAATGTGATAAGGGCAGCAGCGCTGACCTTCGGCCCTGTATTCTGAATAAAAAAACAAAAATTCTTACCTCAATAAAAACTGCATCTATATCTGCTCTTAATTATACATTCTTCGACACAGCTTCGTGCAATGCTGGCGTATATATATATATATATATATATATATATATATATATATATTATTCTTGGAGGGAATGCATAGGAAATATTCTTTAAATTGAAATGAATGTTTTTCTTTAAAAGAGTTACTTTATAAAAAAATTATTATTGGGGCAAATTTTGAACAAACTAATTACAATTAACATATATTATTAGATATGCGCAATGCTGCTTCTTTACCTTCTACAACAATACTCATCGTCCAGAGTCCTGACCAGAGTCGCGAGCAGAGCAAACAGCCGATGCGTCCCGACTTCCGCAGACTACTACCTTCCACGCCCTACTAAAGCCGACAGACTACTACTGTATCCGACTGACTATTGCTGCAGACTCGTGCATACAAGCGCAGACTGACATCTACTGTCGACTCGCGCAGACTAGCGCAGACTCGCGACAAGCAACAACTAACGATAAACTACTCTCTGGTCAGAGATTCTGTCATGCCTCGCCCATTGCCGGCGAAGCATACACCTTACAACATGATAAATTCCCTTTACTGTCAACTTGTAAGAAGCAGACAGATGGAAACGAAAGAACAGATTGACCATAATCTCCTGGACAAATCGTTATAGAAAATTTTCTCCCAGTTTTGGCCAGCCAATACAACCTCCTGTAGGGAAAAAGGACGTTTTCTAAACGCCCTGTACGTGTAATACTAGTGACATACTCGATTGCGGGGATGATTTTTTAAAATTAATGTCCATCCATTTATTCACGGGGAACCGTGGTGGGGCGGTGCCCTTATCAGCCACTTGTGGTTAACACTTTTGTGGTACTGCTCATTTTTAAACGCGGGAGCTGCTTGCCAGCCAGTCCGTTGAACGTATATACATTTCGAACAGTTTTCACTTACGGATAAGATTTACATACACAACCTGTGTCGTTATCTTTGCAGCGCACGCTTCGGTGAACCATTGTGCTTAAAGTCGCAATAGGGGACTATGGTATTGGTACCAAAGTCATGGACGATGTTCCATTAGCAATTTAATTCCCAAGATATGAATGAATATTACATGTATGCAGTAGTAGGGAAATACTGCAATATGTGAAAATTCTCGTTCCCGTACACCATTCCCCAAATTCGATGTTTGTTTGTGATAGCTCCACGTTGGTGCATTAGGCGCCACTTTGCGAAGTCAATGCAGCACAATTCATTGAAAAATGAAAATCGGCATTAAGATCAGATTAAAGGTGTGAAATTAGGAAAGCTCTTTATGGTCACGATCGCAAATATTATTTTATTGATTAGTAGTTTCAGCTGATCTAAAGCCATCTTGAAATGATGACAAATTGTATTGATTAGTATACAGCTACCAGACAACTGGATACATTGTCATAATTTGCGTGAGCAAGACAGTTCGCTATAAAATACAAGCTAACAATGACGTAATTTATCGCAGAAAAAAACTTCATCACATTAAATGCAAGGTGATTGAAACAGATATTTATATATGTGGTCAATGAGATTATGCTTGGCACAGTACGTTATTCAAAAGGAACGTCCGCAGCACTGACTGTTATGGGCTCTGTGGAACGAGGTGCCTGTTCCGTATTAGAAACTAGTTTTGCGTGATTTCTGTGTGTGAAATTAAAGATCCTGTGTTGCTCAATACGCAGTACTCGGTAGACAAGGAAGTGCCCATCTTACGGTAGGTTGGTCTTCTATCCACCGCAGCGCGGGCTCTTCCTGGTATTCCTGGGATTATGTCACTGCTGTTTGCATATGTAGGTTACATAGTACTAGGAGGTTACATAGTACTAGTTTCCAGTGTGGAACAGGCGCCTCATCTACCGACTCCACAGCGATCACTGTTGTGGGTACTACTTTCGAGTAACGTATTACTTTGTAACACGGGCAGCCACAGCCGCACTGAACCAAGCACGATCTCAGTGTCCGCACATGTGAACTGTCTGTTTGATCCTGTCAGTGTGCATTACATATGACGACATATTATTTTGGGGTATTTTAAACCTCTGATCTATTGGTTTCAGCAACAAACGATTCTGCTCACACAGATTATGGGGATGTTTTCCGCCTTCTGGTAGTTGTACACTAACCAGTGTAATCTGTCATTACCTCAACCTGGCTTGTAGATAAGTCGAAACAAGCTATTATTAAAATAATATTTGCGATCTTGACAATTAATTGGTATTCTGAATCCACATCTGTGACACTACAGCTCGCTTACTTCCAGATTTGACAATGTCAAAAAATAAGATAAGATGAGTTGCTGTAAGAAACCTAAAAATAACTGAGGATTTACATTCTGTTCCTACACTGAAGAGCCAAAGAAACTGGTACACCAGCCTAATATAGTGTAGAGCTCCCACGAACAAGAAGAATTGCCGCAACACGACGTGACATGGACTCGACTAATGTCTGAAGTAGCGCTGGAGGGAAATGATACCATGATCCTGCTGGGCTGTCCATAAATCAGTAAGATTACGACGGAGTGGAGATGTCTTCCAACAGCACGTTGCATGGCATCCCAGATATGCTCTATACTGTTCATTTCTGGGGAATTTGGTGGCCAGCGGAAGGGTTTATTATCAGAACAGTGTTCCTGGAGCCACTCTGTAGCAATGCGGGACGTGTGGGATGTTGCAATATCTTACTGGCATTGCCCAACTCCGTCGGAATGCACAATGGGCATGAATGGATGCAGGTTCAAAAATGGTTCAAATGGCTCTGAGCACTATGGGACTTAACATCTGAGGTCATCAGTCCCCTAGACTTAGAAGAACTTAAACCTAACTAACCTAAGGACATCACAAGCATCCATGCCCGAGGCAGGATTCGAACGTGCGACCGTAGCAGCAGCGCGGTTCCGGACTAAAGCGCCTAGAAGCGCTCGTCCACAACGGACGGCTGGATGCAGGTCATCAGACTTACGTGTCACCTGTCCGAGTCGTATCTAGAAGTATCATGTGTCCTATATCACTCCCACTGCACATTCCCCACACCATTAGAAAACCTCCAACAGCTTGAACGTTCCCTGCTTACATGCAGGGTCCATGAGGTTGTCTCCATACCCGTACAAGTCCATCCGCTCGATGCAATTTGAAACGCGACTCGTCTGACCAGTCACCATGTTTCCAGTCATCAACTGTCCAATGTCGTCTTTGACGGGCCCAGGCGTCGCGTAAAACTTTGCGTAGTCCCATAGTCACCTGGTTGTCAAAGTCAATTGCAGAGAAATTTTTGTTTTGTGAATTTCTATACTCACACCGTACATATTCCTATTTTAAGATCAAAACGATATATGTTGTAACTATTTAGTTCAAAGACTATGTGTAACAGAGAACATCCCACACAGCCAGTGAATCTTTATTTTCACTCAAAAAAAAAAATGGTTCAAATGGCTCTGAGCACTATGGGACTCAACTGCTGTGGTCATCAGTCCCCTAGAACTTAGAACTAATTAAACCTAACTAACCTAAGGACATCACACACATCCATGCCCGAGGCAGGATTCGAACCTGCGACCGTAGCAGCAGCGCGGCTCTGGACTGGAGCGCCTAGAACCGCACGACCACCGCGGTATTTTCACTCAGATTCTCACTATCTGCTGTATAAGCGTAATATTATGTCTACCGTCTAAGACGAATTAGCAGCCACGATTACCTTTCTTATATGCATTAAAACTATTATTTAAAAGAATGAGGCAAAACTGATCTGAGAACATAACAAATATTCACGCTACACAGCCAGCAAAGGTCCCGAAGAGTAGAAGTTGGTTTGGTGCGACTGCTTCCCTTGTCTATCCGAAACAGTCATGTAAAGGTGTTCAGCTTTCGACCTAAGACTTGCTGCTCATCTAGAAAACTGTGGATTTTTAGTTATCACTGATTACTGACTTCTGTTCTTCGCAATTCAAAGCTGAAGCACTACCCGCTTTCAAGGATCTTGTCTCACAGCACAAAGTGCACTTTCGTAAAAGACATGACCACACTTGTTTTATAGAAACAATTACTCCGCCCTAGTATCACAATCCTCTAAGCAACTTTAATAGTTGGAATGGTACTCTCCTGAGCTGCTTCCGAGGGTTGGAAAACGAATGCCTAGGCAGCTCTCAGGGTTTATATCTCGGTAGGGAAAGGTTTTTTCACCTCTCTGTCGTTGTCTTCATCATCACCATTGCTACCAATAATTGCCTTCGAAGCCAGTCATCCCCGTCACAGCTAATCATCTCCAGTCATCGCTTTCACAGGGCAGTCGTCGCCTTCATCTCGTTTTCATCGCCTACTGGCACCGTCATCGTCAAACTTCTTCCGTCTTATAGTCTCCGTGTTTCTGTCCTCATAATACAAGATGCACCAAAAGCGACTACAATATCCACAATGCAACTGGAGTCTACCCCCTTCTTCTTAGCCCCTTTACCTCCTAATCTATATATCCATCTGTTATACCACATTTTCCACCTTCTACGCTACGCGGCTTGCTCCACCAGTCTTGCTACCTACACAAACTGAGTCCTTACATTTAGCAGATACATTTTCACCAGATTACACCACTTCAGTGTCCGTTGCAGCTCTATTGCCACTACAGCTGCTGCCGCCGCCGTCGCCACCAGTACCACCATCACAATTACAGCTCTACCAGCCAGTATTGTCACCGGCCCTCACGACTGCTTCGTTGCCACGACCATCGTCAGTACATCTGAGTCCAGAAGGATAAATGGCAGCCACATATACTCCAACCACAACTAAACCTCCACGATCTTCATATCAAACAGTTGTGATCGCATGAGCCACATTTTCAGCTCCATCAGCTTGTAGTCGTCCGAAAATCCACCCCACTCGCCCGTCAGCATCCTCATACAATGCATCCCCAAAAGTTTCCGCAAACGGCCAGTCACAGACAGTGGTAGTCGATAGGGAAGACACAGGGAACCCAATATTAGAGTCAGTGTTCAGTAGAACATTCAGGTTCTAAAGATCGAATAAGGCAGAGGGGACAGATAATATTCCTTCGGAGTTTCCAAAATCACTGAGGGATGTGTGTAATCCCCAGCCCTACCAATCGGTAGATCCGAAAATTTGGTCGTGACAGCTTGCTCTTGTAACAAATAACGAGTTTTAATAAGGGAATCGTTTCCGAAGAAAAATTACCGGTTAGTGGGGAGAAGCGTACACCAAGTTATCCTAAAGAACAATTTATTCCACTTCTTCTACTCTTTGCAGATCTCTATTTAGAATACTGAATATGAAACAGCACAGTCATACACGTAAAGTACGAAACGAAAAGTTGTAACAATGACCTGAATATTCCACAGTACACTCGAATATAATAGTTTAGAATTAATTAAACTACCGCTGCCTGCAAGTACCTAAGCGACGTTGGAACATCAATGACTACAGATGTACGAAGCATGTGGCAACAGAAGGTTCGCACACAAGTTTTCAACAACACGACACGGTACAAAGTAATAATGGCAATACGATAACAGATGCTGTAAATCTTTAACAAAGTCATACTGTAATAATCTGTAATGGAAATAAACGCTTTTTACTGAAAGTGACGACCTAGGGAAAGGCTTTTCGTTATAGCAACATTTATATAGCTTCAAAGTAAAGTCTACTTAGAGTCTACATGCACAGAAGCTACGAAATTTGAAAATGGATCTCATTTAACTTTCCTATCTGGACTATTTGCGAATTCACTTCGATACATAATTCACTATTAACGTTCAGCCGAACTGTGTCACCGGAATACGAATACAGTTAACACAAATACCAATCTACCAGACAATATAAATCTGACAACTGCAAAATGAATATATTGTTTCACTTGAATTCTGATTAGACAATGCCACTTTAATAGCAGTTAATTTAGTTCAATTTACTTCCCAGTTAGATCGCAAGAGCGCACTTGGCCTCAGGTTATTATTATTGAATAGTTAACACACTGACGCTTGCAGTTTTACTTTCAACAACAAAAAGAATCTGTCATTATTACTCTTTCTTAGTAACGTTCTTTCAGCTTTATGCAATGACATTCTAATATTTACTAACATGAGAGGATTTGATCTCTATTCTAGATGAGAATGACAGGGGATAATAAACAGACTGGGAACCTAAAGTTTTGATGTATAATACTTAACACCTATAACCATATGGAAGGTTCACTAAGAGTTGCCTTGCAATGTTTCAAACTTTAACGAAAAAAAAAAGCAAAAAGGAAAACCGACCTTGCAGTTCGTCGTTGATGCCGAGACAATGTCTTCACTGCCGTCGACAAACTTCCTGTTGCTCCGTATGTTATAGGTGCCCTTCGGTTAGCTACAACCAGCTGTGAGGCAGCATATTAATATTCCTGAAGCCTCGTGCGTCTTGAACACTTGTCATGTCGTTGTGGTTCGCAGTTAACAACTTGGCCTTGCAAGGGTCTAACGTCCCATTAAAAATGCAACTCCGCTTTGACTCACTCTCCTGTCCCGTCCTCATTGTAGCCATGGCACGCTCGTGTTCTGACGTCATGTTTCCCGCGTCCAGAGACGGCGCTAGCTTTCCATCTTCAGCCTCTGACAAAAATTCCCTGACGGCATTAACCCATTAAAATTACATCATATTATAGTCTTTACAGAGATTTTAAAAAAAAATCTCCAATTTCAATTGACAATTGATATTTCTAGGCTTACTACGAAACAGATTATATAATACTATCATTATTTAAATTTGGTAAGACGTTTTAGGTACCACATCCGTGTTATAGTGTTGCAAGTGGGAAAGAGGCTGCTGTTGAAGCTGGTGTGTAGCATCCGTGATATGGCGAGATACCATCAGGCTTTCGGAAAGATATCATCCACATAATCCCAAAGAAGGCAAGGCACGTTAATGGGACAACCATCGCATAACTAGCTTAAAGGCTCCTGCCTGCAGGTCAGTGATAGGAATAGCATACGACAGCATGGAGAAGAAAATAGAAGATTTGTTAGATTAAGTTCAGCCGGCCGCGGTGGTCTCGTGGTTCTAGGCGCTCAGTCCGGAACCGCGCGACTGCTACGGTCGCAGGTTCGAATCCTGCCTCGGTCACGGATGTGTGTGATGTCCTTAGGTTAGTTAGGTTTAAGTAGTTCTAAGTTCTAGGGGACTGATGACCACAGATGTTAAGTCCCATAGTGCTCAGAGCCATTTGAACCATTTTTAGATATAGTCCATTGTGGGTTTCTAAAAGGTAAGAACACCAGAGAGTTCTGACGTCGAGACTGATAATTGACAGAAAGGACCAGTCCACCTTGAAAAAATAGGGAAAGCCAAGAACGAAGTGCTTGCATTAGAAAGCATGTACGACAGCGATGCAGTGTTTCGCCCCTACTTTTTAGTCTATGCATGAAGCAATAAAGTTATAAAAGAAAGAATGAAGAGTGGGTCTGAAATCAGAGTGAAAGGATGCAGATTATAAGATTAGCTGATGACATTGCCATTCTCAGTGAAGGTGAAGGAGAACTGAAGAAACTTCTGAACAGAATGAACATGCTAATGAATACAGAATATGGATTGAGAGCTAATCGGAGGAAGATGAAAGTAATGGGGAATAGCGGAAATGACATTAGTGATAAACTTATCAAAACTGAGGACCAGGATGCAGACTAAATTAAGGAATCCTCCTTCTTTGGAAGCGAAATAACCCATAACGCACAATACAAGGAAGACATAAAAAGCAGACTAACACAGGCAAGATGAGTATTCCTGGCGAAGAGAAGCCCACTAGTATTAAAAATAGGTCTTAATCAAGATGTTTGGAGCACAGCATCGTATGGTAGTGAATTGAGGACTGTGTGATAACTGGAAAAGGTGAGTATCGAAACGTTTCAGATGTGGTGTTGTAGAAGGATATCGAAAATTAGGTGAGCAAGTAAGATAACGAATGATGAGGTTCTCCATAGAATCGGCGAAGAAAGAAGCAAGCATACGGAAAATATTGATAAGTACAAGGGAGAGAATAAGAGGACATGTATTAAGGCATCAGCGAATAACCTTCGTGATACTAGAGGGAGCGGTTGAGGGTAAAACAGTAAATACTATTTCCACAGACTATTTCGTCACTTAGTGTGATGTGGAACTACCAGCGAAGTCACCTTTACAGAACATATGAAATGTTGCCTTTTCTTAAGATCACTGTGTTATGACTTCGTCATGTCCATCTCAAAGTATCCGAACTAAAGTATCCACACAATAAATGAATAAGACAAAAGCTTATCAATAATTTTCGTCAATGCGCTAATGATGTGCTGTAAAAGGATGCTAAAAACATGGGAAAGCGGAGTGAACGGAACCCATTGTTTATGTACGTAAGTTGGTAGGAAAGAAATTAAATCCCCATGGGGGTCACATGACAGTGAAGCCTTCGGCAACAGCTGTTGGTCTTAGGAAACCAGTTAGATAGACAGAAGAGCAATAAAACTGTTCGCAATGAGCAACTCAATTCTGAAACTACAGCTGTAAAACCACCAGACGCGAACTTGAGTACAGAGGCAACTTCAGTTACGACAACTGAGTAGTGTTATGCTATAATGTATTTAATTGATTTCTTCCATATATATAAGACAGAGAGAGAGAGACACCGAGAAACGGAGTTTAGTTGCAAACCGTGCACTAAGAAATTTGAATAGTAGTTTGGTCTCTAACTATAAGCTTTTGTTGATCGAAGAACGATACCAATTAGCCTTAAAATTATTACGCAGAATCATAAACTTCCGCAAGGCATACAGACGTTTCTAGAAGTAACTGCGTGTACTAATACAGCGAAAACCTGCTGCAAATTCTAGGAATTATAATGACAATGTTTAGTAAGTAAATACTCAACTTGAATTGGCGAGAGAATAACTTGTGTCGTAACTTCTAAATACGAGTACATAGTCCACAATTAGCGAATACGTATTTTGAGATTTGCATACGCTCTATGATGTGTCTAACGCCTGGTACACTTTCACAAAACTAAAAACTGCAATTTAAATGATAATTTAATATCCATAAAGTATAGTTCCTGCTCCCGTCTGCATAATTCAAGTGTCACAATAGTTTCAATTAGAAATTTCACTTGTGGTTGTGGAAACGGCAGTCTTTGTACAGCTATAAGCGTAATGGATGACTTTCAAACAATTCATGTAGATGGAACACATGAGTTGTAAGACGTTACCATTTTACTGATATGACTGAAAACGTAGTCTGTTAACTACACACTTGTGCGCAGAAGTACATAAACAAATAGAACAATAATTTGAGAAGACCTTAGAACAGTATAAAGATAGTTAGCTCCCTAGTTAAGTATTTAAAAGACATCTGACCTGGGAATAGCGTTTATTACGTCTGTGCATATGAAGACATATAAATTTCTTCATGTTTAAGTACATTAATTAAAATTACACTAACTTTACGTAATGAATCCCACAACTGATGAGTACATTGATAATTGGGCTTCCCATCCAACAGATATGTTAGCTGAAATTCGTTTATAATTAGTATGTTAGAAACTGAATACGGCGAAGTTTTTGTTCGTTGGCTGGTCCTGATGTACAATAAATTTTTCGCTAATAATTGTATTGAAAGTGTTATGCTGTAAGACGTAAAGTGAATCAGCGTTTTATAACACGTCTATTTGAAGAATTAGAATTAACAATACGTAAATATGGAAGAAGGTAAAATTTACGTTGTACCGTACAAAGACAGAATGGCAGTAAGGCGTCCGATGGAAGCCTCGTTTGGGTTTATCATTTTTGTAGTATTTGATACAGTCTAAAGTACTGTCACAGCATTTAACTTCGATCAGATGTTGTTTTCGTAGAATCCTACGCACGAAGAGGATTTTTATTTTATTTCAGCTTTCAAGGAATCTGAACGTGTATCTCGAATGTTTCGTACCCAAAGAGGACAGCCATAGATTATCGCACCACAGACGTTTGAACTTTGTTTCAACAAACAGTTTCACCGAAAACAGTAAGCGCAAGTTCATTTCGTCGACCATACTGCCGAACTGCATTGAAAAGAACGAGTCAATCGTCATGGAATGTTCTGTAATAAACGTAATTTTTAATAAACGACGGGACTGGAAACTGCTTACAAAAATATCGGCTCTGGTCACCGTTAAAGAATCTTCCATTTTTAATGCATTACAAGTGTTTCCCCTTCCCGGCTGTTTGTGAAATGTGTATTGTATGATGAACAATGGAAATTTTGTGTTTCATATCTTTAAACTGGGAACCTAATGCGTTGTTATTCGTTGTATATATGTTCTTCTTAAATCAGTGTCTGAACGAGTCGCCTTATCGCCCAAATAATTCTTTTACGGAGTTCTGATACGTTATCCTAAAGACGCCACTACTGTCGTATTTGAGAGTTACATGGGGTGTTTCGTGGAATCTAGTTTTCAAATAGTGTGTCGTGCGAAAATCAGATTATTCCACTCTCTTAGGCAGTGCACGTTCAATATTTTTCGGAAAGGAACCTTTCTTCCTACCAACCCTTACTACTTTTCTTTCTGCCTCTACTCTCATAAACTCAGCTTGGTTTTTTATTATTTATTAGTAACGATTTTGTGGATCGTAGGCATTTGCACATGCTCTTCGTTTCAGGAAACTGAGATTTTGACAAATGCATGCTGATAAATAATTAAACCTTCTCAGCAGCAGGAACAGCAGTGACTGATTGAAATAACGAGACACAGCTTTAAGAGCCACCATGACGTGCACAAAATTCTGCAGTAAATACGTCTACTCTGATATCGAGACTTCTTTACTAACCAGAATAAATAATACGGCGTATTTGGTCTCTACTTACAAGGAATGATAAGGATTTCGATGCTTTTTCTCATATGTTAGGACTGACTGTAGTACACATATATCCTAGATTGCATATTCAGTATTCCTTATTCAATTCATTACAATTCATGAGGTTGTGCAACAGAACCCAACTTTCGGCAGAGTAGGAAGCCGCTGATGTAATTGTCGGTGATGTGGCTGTGACCACGTAGCAAATAAGTGACCTGTAACTGCGTGTCAGTTTCTCATTAGCTGGGCGGAGCCACACTTCATAAAGAAACGAAACGAATCTTGGTACCGGACAGGTCGAGATGATTTGTGGTGCCGGGGAGCTCCAAGAGCTGAACTGCGCGCAGTAGGGGAAGTTGAGTGGGGGCATCCGAATGAAATGGACGTGTGTCAGATGTTGTCGTCACAAATGTTAGAAAAGTTTCTAAGCTGGTGTCACATACAAAAAGACGTAACGATAGAACGAACTTGAGTCACAACGATGTCCGGACTACCGCTCGTGAGCGTATATTAATGATTGCAGGGTTGTGATTTGCTCTTTAACCCAAGTGTTAGATCACTGTGCATCATATGTGTACAGTGAAGTCTGGAATCTACCTGTATTACTGCCCGGCAGCAAATGTGGGTCATCCCAAACGTTACCTGAGACGTTATTTATGACAAAAACTATTTAGTTCTTTGCCAAATGCCTCTTTGTACGACTTTTTACTACTTTCAGCAGCTGAAGCACCACGAGCCAGGACCTGCACTACCTACTGCGACAGAGGTAAGAAAATTTATGGAAGATTCAAAGTAGGAGCTTACTTATGGATACTACATGCAAAGTCTAAAGGACTTTTAAATTTCCAGACAGCAACCTCGCATGTATGGTCAGTTAAACACAAACAGACATCCTTGCACTTCTTAAAAATTTAAGGTGGGGGTTGCGTGATACACGAGTTAAAGCTTTTGGGAAAGGGGTAGATATTATAGCCATCATTAATTTCTTGCCTTTCCAGTGAAATATTGTTAGCTGAAGTAATCTAAAAATGTATTTCATTAGAAAGATTAGTTGTGTAAACAGAGAAATATGTTCACTGACTAAACTGCAGTAGTTATATGCAATGTAAGAAGTCGTAAGGGGAGTTACCATAAGATGCCATTTATGTACTGTGAGTCTAAGAACTCTGACCCATCAGAGCATAACTATATAGTGAAGAAGTAGGTACAAATAACATTGATTCACTTACACTGCATCAGTATGTTGAGAATTGAGCGGCATTAAAAGCAAGGATATCACATAGAAATATTAATAATAAAAATTATAATAATAATGATAATAATGATTACATAAATACATCTCGGCATCCATAGGGGGAGATTTATGACCGTTAAACTGAGAGCAGTTACTCGATGAAAGAGGAAGTACAAGAATGTTCAGGGACATTCAGTAATACTGAAATACAAGTGGCTGAGGAAGGAAATATATAGCAAGTGCAGAAAAGCTAAGACGAAATGGCTGCATGAGAAACGTAAAGAAATCGAAGAAGAAATCATTCTTGGAAGGACTGCCTCAGCGTACAGGAAAGTCAAAACAACATTCGGTCACACAAAAACCAAGGGTGTCAACATTAAGGAATCAACAGGAATTCCACTGTTAAATGCAGAGGAGAGAGCGAATTCACGAAAAGAGTACATTGAAAGATTGTATGAGGGGGAATATTTGTCGGATGTGATAGAAGAAGAAACAGGGGTCGATTTAGAAGAGATAGGGGATCCACTAATAAAATCAGAATTTAAGTGAGCTATGGAAGACTTATGATCAAATAAGGCAGAAGGGATAGATAACATTCCATCAAATTTCTAAAATCATTGGAAAAGTGGCAACAAAACGACTATGCACGTTGGTGTGTAGAATGTATGAGTTTGGAGACATACCGTCTGATTTTAGGAAGAATATCATCCACAAAATTCCGAAGACTGCAAGAGCCAACAAGTGCGAGAATTATCGCACAACCAGCTTAACAGCTCATGCATCCAAGTTGCTGACAAGAATAATATACAGAAGAATGGAAAAGAAACTTGGGGATGTGCTAGATGACGATCAGTTCGGTTTTAGAAAAGGTAAAGGCAAAAACGCCAGAAAAGCAATTCTGACGTTTCGGTTGATAATGGAAGCAGGACTTAATTAAAATCAAGACACGTTCATAGTATTTGTCGACTTGGAAAAAAGGTTCAGTAACGTAAAATGGCGCAAGATATTCGAAATTCTGCGAAAACTAGGGGTCAGCTATAGGGGGAGACGGATAATATACAATATGTACAAGAGCCAAGGAGGAATAATAAGAGTGAACGACCAAGAACGAAGTGCTCGGATTAAGAAGGGGGTAAGACAGGGATGCTGTCTTTCACCCCTACTGTTCAATCTGTACAGCGAATAAGCAATGATGGGAATAAATAAAGCTTCAGGAGTGGAATTATAATTCAAGGTAAAATTATGTCAACGATATGATTATATGATAACATTGCTATCCTGAGTGGCAGTGAAGAAGAATTACTTGATGTGCTAAATAGAATGAACAATCAAATGAGTACAGAATATGGATTGAGAATAAATCGAAGAAAGACGAAAGTAATGATAGCCGAAATGAGATTGAAGATTGATGGTCACGAAGTACGTGAAGTTAAGGAATTATGCTACTTAGGCAGTAAAATAACCAATGATGGACAGAGAAAGGAGAACATCAAAAGCAGACTAACCGTGAAAATAAGGGCATTTGTGGCCAAGAGAAGCCTACTATTATCAAACATAGACCTTTATTTGAGGAATAAGTTTGTTTAAGCCCGGAACAGAAGAGAATCGAAGCATTTGCGATTTGGTGCTACAGAAGACTACAGGTGGACTGTTAGGGTAAGAAATGAGGAGGTTCTTCACAGAATCGGAGAGAGAAGGAATGTGTGGAAAACACTAACAAGGAAAAGGGGCAGTGTGACAGAACATCTGTTAAGATATTGGGAAGTAGTTTCCACGGTACTAGAGGGAGCTGTAGAGGGTAAAATCTATAGAGTAATACAGAGATTCGAATACGTTCAGCAGATAATGGAGAACGTAGGTTGCACGTGCTATTCTAAGATAAATGGACTGGCACAAGAGAAGGATTAGTGGCGGGTCGCATAAAAGCAGTCAGAAGACTGATGACTCAAAAGAAAAAAAAAGCTGAGAGAACATCTTAATGAAACGTAATATGAATCACATTTACTTTGTTGAGGAGACAGTACTGTTCGCCTCTGGCGCAGCCACACTTCAACAATGATCGGAAGCACTTATTACAGCCAGATTAAAAAAAGAGTACCTAACCATTCCAGTAGGAATGAAATACTGTATAATCACCACATATTGACAAAGTTACAAATGCTTCAGGGACTCACTAGGAGTGCTGTACCCAGCATTACATGTAGCCATATAAAAGATTCTTAAGAACAAATTAAAATTACTTTTTCATATTAGAAACTATAGAAGAAGACAGTAGCTATGACTTGTTATGGAGGTATCCATCTTCAATCGATATCAGATAACATGCAGGAAGGACGCGGATATACATCTCAGATTTTCTCAGAGCGATTGATTTATAGAGTGTCCGGGATGTATCTGTCTGATGACCATAATGTCTGAAGAATACTGTGACAGGTATTTATGAACCAGTGGCAAATGTTTAAAGACTACGAACTACTTGTAACTGTTAACTGAGAGTCAAAGCAATTGTACCCTCTTGTTGAACAGTGATTTGTCCTTTCTGTGTGAAAAAGTGTCATGACGATCTTTCCATTGCAAAAAGTCCGTAATTATTATACATTTTGGGTAGAAGGACACTGAATAGCCAACGGATGACGAGTAGGAGCTTGAATGTAATAGGAAAGCTAGAAAAGCTAAAAGGAGAAATGTAAAGGCTCAGCCTAGATATAGGGGGGAGCGAGGCGGACAGTGAAAGAAATGTAAAGGAGGAACGTTCTTCCGGTCAGATGAATATAGGTTACTATTAACAGCAGTGGAAAATGCTATAACGGGAGTACGAGTGGTTGTGAGTAGGAATGTATAGGAGAGACTGAGCTGCTGCGAACAGTTCTAATGATAAGGTCGTTCTCATCAGATTCGACAGCAAATCAGCGCCATTAACGATCGGGTATTCATGGAGACGTCACAAGCAGAAGATGAAGCGATGGAAAAAATGCATAAAGACAGTGGACTGATACTTAGTAAGTAAAGGGAAATAAAAAGGTAATAATCGTGGGAAACTGGAAAGCGGTTGCAGGGGAAGGAACTGTGGAAAGAGTAGAGGAGAACAGGCGCTCGGAAGTAAGAGTGAGAGAGGATAAATGCTAACTGAATTCTGTAATAACCGCTAGAGGAGAAGTTATACTTGGAAAAGGTCCAGAGACACAGGAAGATTCCAACTGATTTACTTTATGGTCAGAGGCATGTTCCGAAATTAGATATTGCAAGGTGCATCTAGGAGAAAATGAAGATTCAGATCGTAGTTTAGTAATGATAAAAGGAAGTGAAGAAGGATTATGGATGTACTGCATCGCATGAGCAGTCTAATGAGTAGAAAATATGGACTGGTTGTAAATCGAAGTAAGACGAAAGGAATGAAAAGTAGCAGAAATGAGAACAGTGAGAAACTTAACATAGGGATTTGTGATCACGACGTATATGAAGTTAATGAAGTCTGCTAATTACGCAGCAAAATAATCCATGATGGATTGGGCATGGAGGACACAAAGAGCAGACTGGCACTGACAAAAAGGGCATTCAGCGTCAAGAGACGTCTACGAGTATCAAACATTGGTCTTAATTTGAGGAAGAAGTTCCTGAGAATGTACAAATGGAGCACAGTATTGTGTGGCAGTGGAACATGGACTGGGGGAAAAGCGGAAAAGAAGAAAGTCAAAGCATTTGAGATGTGGTGCTGTAGAAGAATGTTGAAAATTAAGTGGACTGATAATCTGAGGAACGAGGAGGTTATCTGCAGAATCAGCGAGGAAAGGAAAATACGTAAATCACTGAGAAGAACACGGGATCGGATGGCTAGAGATCCGTTAAATAACTTCCATGGAGTGGAGGGTAAAAACTGTAGAGGAAAATAGAGATTGGAATACATTGTGCAAATAATGGAAGACATATGTTGCAAATGCTAATGGTAACTGAAGAGGGATTCATGGAAGGCTGCGTAAACCAGTCAGAAGACTGCTGGAAAAAAAAGAGAAGGAAGAGGGAAAGAGAGAGAAGGAATAATGAAGGACAAAAGAAAGGTCACGTATAATGTGTTGAAGGAAGTGGCATACTGCTGAAGTACTGAGGTATGATGAGGTAGGTTTGAAATTTGCTAAGGATGTGGATACTGCGATTATGAATACAGAGAAAACAGTTCAGTTGGAAAGGACACATCTAAAAAAAGAAATAACAGATTTTGGAGAGAAAACGTAGGTATAACTTAAGGTAGCTGCGAAGTAATCTTGGGAAACGTCGGCTAAAGAAAGAAGTATGATAATATTCAGGGAAAGCTAAGAATATAGTAATATAAATCACTTAGGAATGTAATAAATTTGATATGCTGGATGGAAAGGGTGAAATGATTACGAGAGAAATGAGAAAATATGGAAGGAGAAATGATCCTCAGGAGGACTGCCTCAGCATATAGGAAAGTGAAAACTACATTTTACTGGAATTAAAAGCAACCGTCGTAACACGAAGAGTGCAGCGGGAATTGCAGTATTAAGCATAGTGGAAAGAGCACATAAACGGAAAGAGTACACTAAACGCCTGTATAAAATGGAGGACTTGGCTGATGTCGTAATAGAAGAAATTAGAGTACATATGAAAGCCGTCGGAAATTCAGCATCAGATTCACAATTTAAATGGGCTGACGGAGATTCCTGCCAGATTAAATCTGAGAGCTGGACCGAAACTCGAACTTCCCACCTTTGACTTTCGTGCCCTACCATTTGCCCACGAAAGGCGTAGATCCCGAGTCTCGGTCTGGTACACAGTATTAATTTGCCAGGCCGGCACACTGTTTTAATCTACCAAGTTCTAAAATCTCTAGTAGAAACGGCAAACAAACCACTATTCAAGAATGAGATTTTCACTCTGCAGCGGAGTGTGCGCTGATATGAAACTTCCTGGCAGATTAAAACTGTGTGCCCGACCGAGACTCGAACTCGGGACCTTTGCCTTTCGCGGGCAAGTGCTCTATCATATCAGCGCACACTCCGCTGCAGAGTGAAAATCTCATTCTGGAAACATCCCCCAGGCTGTGGCTAAGCCATGTCTCCGCTATATCCTTTCTTTCAGGAGTGCTAGTTCTGCAAGGTTCGCAGGAGAGCTTCTGTAAAGTTTGGAAGGTAGGAGACGAGGTACTGGCAGAAGTAAAGCTGTGAGTACCGGGCGTGAGTCGTGCTTCGGTAGCTCAGTTGGTAGAGCACTTGCCCGCGAAAGGCAAAGGTCCCGAGTTCGAGTCTCGGTCGGGCACACAGTTTTAATCTGCCAGGAAGTTTCAAACCACTATTCAAGTTGGTGTATAGAATCTATGAGACTGACGACATACCATCAGACTGCTAGAAAACAGGCAAAGAGAGCATTGCTGATCAAGAGTAGTTAACGAACATAGGACTTCACCTGTGAATGAGATTCCTGAGGATATTTGTTCCATGCACAGCATTGTGTGGTAGTGAATCCTCGATAGAGGGAAGCTAGGACGGAATTGAAGCATTTGAGAAGTATGCTACAGAAGAGTTTTGAAAATTAAATGGACTGTAAGAGAAAGAAAGAGGAAGTTCTCCACAGAATAAAGGGACATGTGGAAAATTCTAACAAGGGAGGCGCAGGATGATAGGAAATATATGACATCAAGGAATTTCCTCCACGGAACTAGTGGGCACTCTAGAGGGTAAAAACTGCAGCGGAAGACAGAGATTGGGATACTTCCAGCATATAACGGAGGACGTGGGATGCAAGTGCTAGTCTGCAACGAAGAGCTTGGCACAGGAGACGTATTGGTGGAGTGCCACATCGAACCAGTCACAAGACTGCTGATTAAAAAAAAAACATTGCCTTATTTATCTAATTATCACTATCTGTGGGAACACAAGAGGAGAGACTACATGATAATGGAAAGTGTCTAATGTCATACATAGTGTAAATATTTCTGGTTCCAAAAATTAATTTTGAAAAGAAGAAGAATCAATGAAATACAAAAAATTATGAGGGATTATATGGACAAATAAAATTTTATAGGAAAAAGAATTTAGCTACAGTACAGGAAACATGGGCGTTCCCGCAAGTAACCGCTTCAATTTCGATATGAAGACTGCGAGCTTATTGCGCAGTTTCTCAGCTCTTCTGGAAGCTTGTTGAAAATGAAACATGCCTAACAATTCGGACATTTGCATACAAATATTAAAATGTTTTTTTCCTAGTAGGAATAGTTTTAACATCTCTTTTTCCCTACTATTTCACTCAGTTGTCCAAAAATGCGGCACTAATGGAGGTAATTGTTGTATATTATATGAAAAAGCAATTTCTTTATCTTCGCGTATTAATCAAAATTGGTTTCGCGTCCTGTGCAGACAACATGTTTCCATGCACTGAAGTATTTGCTCAAGATGTACTACGAGTGAGATCTGTATGATTGCAAGAGAGGATTCTTTGGATTGCAGCCTTACTCTGTGAACGGACCAAATTCGCCTTTATTAATGTAATATAGATTCACTCATATCTAAGAACTCTGACTAGTAAGTCGATGCATCACGCATAGGCTCTTTTGCGTAATAGATGCCTTGTTCACCAATATTGATGCCTTACAGAACCACTAAGCAATTTCTTTATCTTCGCGTATTAATCAAAATTGGTTTCGCGTCCTGTGCAGACAACATGTTTCCATGCACTGAAGTATTTGCTCAAGATGTACTACGAGTGAGATCTGTATGATTGCAAGAGAGGATTCTTTGGATTGCAGCCTTACTCTGTGAACGGACCAAATTCGCCTTTATTAATGTAATATAGATTCACTCATATCTAAGAACTCTGACTAGTAAGTCGATGCATCACGCATAGGCTCTTTTGCGTAATAGATGCCTTGTTCACCAATATTGATGCCTTACAGAACCACTAAGAGCTGCTACTCTAAATTGTTATCAGGAATGGCAGAAACACAGCAATCAGTTACAAACCAATTGCAATTATGACAAAGCGCATGCAATGCGCTAACGAGAAATATACCTTCATTGGTGTTTATGCTTCCATCAACGTTGCTAACAGGAAGATCCCAAGGTTGTGGAGAAATTCGGCAGCGATTTTGAAAAAGAAATGACTAAAATTGCAAAGCAGGAGATCAAAAGCTTGTCGGGTCATTTCAATGAGCAGATAGGCAAAGAAAAACACTGCTGGAAAACTGCAGGAAAATATACCACCGATAACTTTTTCAACAAAAACGGGAAAGAGCTTATCGAATTGTTCTGACAAAACAACCTTAAACTCATATCAACATCATTGAGGAAGAATCCCCAAAAACAAAAGACCTGAAGATTCTCAATAAAAGAGCTCGGTGAATATTAGATTGATAATGTTGCCATCTCGTATCCTCTACAGAAGGAAGTTTATGACATACAAGTTCGTAGAGGTGCAAACGTAGATTCAGACCACTATTTAACAAGTATAAAAATGAAATTTACCCCCAAAGCTAGTCCTCCTCAAGTAATTTGACACCAGAAGAATGAAAGAAACTGCGCTTGGAGAAGAATTGGCAAAAGTCCACGCAGATATTTGGGAAAAATATCACAGTGAAATAATCCAGAAGGCTAAAGATTTAGTCCCACTGAAGAAAAACACTAAACAATACTGTGAATGCCAAGGTGGCTTTCTCCCCCGTAGATCCTATACAGAACAAATTTTCAGTCCGGAACCATCTTTGAGATTCCGGAAGAAAGACCTACTTACACGCACCACTGAATCATCCCCACCAACACAAGAAGAAATTCACGAACATATTATTAAATTAGAAAACAATTAAACATCTGGTGAAGATGGGATTACTGCTGAGCTACTGAAAACTCTAGGCCGGTGTGGCCGAGCGGTTCTAGGCGTTTCAGTCTGGAACCGCGCGACTGCTACGGTCGCAGGTTCGAATCCTGCCTCGGGAATGGCTGTGTGATGTCCTTAGGTTAGTTAGGTTTAAGTAGTTCTAAGTTCTAGGGGGCTGATGACCTCAGATGTTAAGTCCCATAGTGCTCACAGTCATTTTTTTTTTTTTAAACTCTAGGGCCAAATTCTCTCAGAGAGTTAACCCAAATCAATGCAGATACTTGAGAGCCAGAACAATTACGCCAATAATGGAAATGTGCGCATTCATCCGTCACACAAAAAAGGAGACAAATATGAAGTAAATAATTATCGAGTCATATCCCTATTTCAGCGCTCATACAAACTTCTATCGGCCTGTCTTCTTGAAAGAGCGCAAGAGCAACTGGAAAACAAAGCTGGTGAATGCCAAGGTGGCTTTCTCCCTCGTAGATCCTGTACAGAACAAATTACCAGTCTAAGGACCGTGCTAAAATACAAAGAAGTCAGAAAATGCCCAGTAGTCTGCACGTTTGTTTACTTTAAATTTCACGCGACTCAGTTGACCGTCAAGCACTTTTTACTATCCTTGAAGAACAAGGGTTGGATCCAAAAACCCTTAACCTCATCAGAGAATCACTTGCCGATACAACCCCTCTCAAAAGTGCAAGCTACTGGGCTGTTTCTGACTATTTGTATTTTAGCACGCTCTTTAGACTGATAATTTGATCTGTACAGGATCTACGGAGGAGAAAGCCACCTTGGCATTCACTAGTGTTGTTTTCCAGTTGCTCTTGTGCTCTTTGAAGAAGACAGGACGACAGAATTTTCTGTTCCTGTTTTCACACAGTCCATCTTTCACTACCGTACAATGCTGTGCTCCAAAGGTACATACTCTGAAATTTCTTCCTTAAATCAAGGCCTAGGTTTGATACGAGTAGAATTCTGTTGTCCAGGAATGCCCTTCATGGCAATGCTATTCTGCTTGTGATGTCCTCCTCGCTGCGTCTGTCATCCGTTATTTTTACTGCCAAGGAAATATAGTTCCTTAACTTCATCTACTTCGTGCCCATCGCTGCTGATGTTTAGTTTCTCGCTGTGCAACTTCAGTCGGGTTGGTACCACACTAATACCCTAGGCCTCTCCAGAAACGTCTTCGCTGTTCATCCGGGCTGTTTTCGAAGCGGGACTCATAACTGGAGACTATTTCAGTCAACGAGGTAACAGGCCCAAGATGTGTCTGGCGACACTCCTGACAGCTACGGGATACCAACCTGTCACCACCACACGGCTCGGCAGCCAGGACTGATGATCTGTGGTGGCTTTTCTTTTCGTAGCAGGGACCTTATGGTTTTCATCCCTGGCACCCTTAGAGCGTAGCGGAACCTCGAGGTTATTCTACACCTTTTGGTTTCTCTTCATGGCAAACCGTATGGGACTTACATTTCAGGAAGGTAAGCTCACCTGCACTCGGCAATAGTTCTTGCTACTTGTCTTCGTACTTGCCAAACTGACCTTGGCCAGTAAGATAGCTGGATCTCTGCACAAATGAGAACGTGTAAAGCAGTAAGGGCTGGGCCCTCCTGCCAGTTCAGGATTTTAACAGTGTAACGCGTCGACTGATCAGAATGTCTTTAAATGATATTCCGCCGTTTCACAGTGCAAGCGTGGATGGATCACTTAGGACCACGCGTAATCAACATTTGTTCGCCTTCCTTTTCGCCCCTTCATAAGCAACGAATGGGGTAGCTTTCGTTGCGTAGACCACGAATGTCGGTTAGTTTCTCTCTCTTCTTCCTCAAAACCCCGTGTGTTTGTGGTTTTTCTGATTTCATTTCTGTCATTTGGAGACCCTAATTCTCTCAGGTCTTTTTCCATCCGTTTGTACTAGTTCGGTCTTGTAGTTTTGTCCTTTAAAAATTTATGCATTTTGTGCGTTAACCTGTTTGAGTCCATTCTTTCAAAATGCCCCATGAATTGGCATCTTCTCATGCGCATTGCGTCTGTTATTTTGCAGATATTTTTGTATATTTCTGCATTGGGTTTTGGATAATGCACACCAACTTTAGTTCTTGGTCCTAGGATTTTCTCATTATTTTACGTTCTTTCACTTCTAATTCCCCTTTTAGTGTTCTGTGTTGAAGGTTTGGTGTCTCAGATGCATAGAGAGCTTCGGGTTTAATTACTGTTGTGTAGTGTCTTTATTTTATATTATTATCATGATTTCCGCCTTAAGATATTATCAAGTTCTACAATGTTGGCTGTAATTAGACATTGTTCAGTGAAGTCATCCTCAAGCTCTCTAAACAGGGTGTCTAATTATACTCAAAAATTTTTTACGTGATAATGGCTCAAGACCGAAATCATGATAATAATATAAAATAAAGACGTTTATACGGTCAAATGGCGGAAATATCATTCAGACATAAGTACATAACTGGGACACAAAAATATGAAAAGGTTACGGACAAAATTTGACAAGACATCCCTTACGTAGATGTAGAACAACTCTATGGATATATGCCAAGCAGAAAAATTGCTTGTATAAGGGCTACAGGCGGACTTACACGTTACTGATTTGATCAGTTCGTGAAGCTCTTACCCTTGAATAAGTTATCCAGTTTTTCTGAATTTGCTATCGTTTGTATGGTTACACATGCACATCACATCTAGCTTTGTTCTCAGTGGGTAACAGGGTTCCTAATGCTTCATCCTGTAAATAATGTCGCTATATGTTGAACTGAAAGCTGCTTCTACTGTTGTGTACTCTTTGTCAAACGCACTTCAAATTCACTTATTCATTTGTTCAATGATTCGCTAAATATTGTAAATAGATGATAAAAAAAGTCGTAACACAAATAATAACGATGACTTCTTAGTTTCACAGACTGTTTAATTTTATTTATTTTGGCTTAAGCTGTAGCCAGATATCTCAGAAGGAGTACATCGACACATACGAAAACATTTAGTTCCTATCTACAAAAAAACAGCGTGTACCCTAGCGAAACTGATTATGAGATCTAATGAACGTAGGTGACGTCGAATGTAACAAATTTTTTTACATAACCGTAGGTCTGAAATGAACCATTCCTGAGCTACGTCCACAAAACGGCGGCCAGTTAGTTTAGACGGGATGTATGTAGCTGTGAAAAAGTGGTCGAAGTTTTTTGAGACTACCAGTAACCTCAGAATGGCTGAGTCACAGGTTTCAGCAACGATATTGTTACCATGTTGGAGGTAGAGAATTCGTGCATCTACTTTAAATGTTACGAAGAAAAGTGTGTTTAATATTTTATTTCTGTTTCGTCTTTCACTAGTGTCCCAGCTAACAGTTATTGATCTACTTGTTGTAAATACGTTCATGTTCTCAGGACATTAGAAAAGTTGAAACAACCTTTACGTTCAATAATTAAAGTCATTTCAGCTTGCTGCAAGAAATGAAAAATAATTTATTGCTTTATTTTATGTATGGTGCTTTATACTGCTTTAATGAATTAGCAGTATTAGGGTAATTCTTACATAGTTGATTGTATAGATAAGTTTTAACGAATAAACATCGCACAGAAATTGTTTACTACGAAACCTATCGTGGATAAGAATTTTGCATCACAAACAATTAACACGAGCTACATGAAGTACAATGTATACTTGTGAATGTCGAGAAATCAAAAATATTTTTACAGTTTTACTGAAGTCTATGGTCTTTCCTGGTCACAGTGAAATACAATTATAGGATTTGGAATGAATAATGAGCGCTGTATAATAAATTTTATTATTACAGATGTGTACAGTGATGAGCCTCATTTTTTCTAATTATAGCAAACGTTATTAATTCACAAAATAAATGGAAAATTTTTGGGTCCAGCGATTTTGTTTGGGATATATTGTGTACTTTGATGACACTGATGGTTTCCATCAATTTTAAGTGATCATATTTCCTGCTGTTTGGTGGCATGTTTTGTTTACATACGATTAAAATTTTGCAGCCTAAGTGCTAGAGTTTTTAGTATATATTCTTTAGGGTGCGAAAAATACTAATGAAATCACACCTGAAAAAATTCAGTAAGAGAAAAATTGCATGTTATTGAGAGGAACCTACGTATCACATCTTCACGATACTCAACCCTCTCACACTGTTTACATTTCGTCACTTACATTATAAAGAATATCCTTCAATAATCGATAATCGATATTCGAAATCTATCACAATACTTGCCCAGAATAATACACTTAACGTTGTGTTAAGGGTAGAATTCTGTTGCTAGGCAGCTATAATACCTATGAAGCAATTTTACATTCATTTTATGCAAACTGTATTTGTCTATATAGTAACCTAATCGTACAAAAATGACGAGTAAATCTTTTGTGCACTGTGTAAATATAAACATAATAAATATACGTTCAGCAAAGAAGCTAGAAGTGCTAATAAATTTTTCTCATTGATATGCTTAAAGATCAGATCTCAGCCATCATGCCATATGTATCTAGTAAAAATCGGTCCCCTACATTCCAATTATAATTACTTTGTGACTGACGTTTCAGTGAGTCACCTGCTAGGGGTAGCCGTCATCCAGTCGTAGTTCTCTCTCTCGAGTCGCATGCTCGCTGTGTTGCCAGTTTTACAGGTCAATTGGCTGGACGCACACCGCAAACACTGCCCACCACCACTGCAATCTGTCGATCACAAAGTAATTTTAATCGGTGTTTACACATGGGATTATATGCTATATAAGTTTTAGGAAGAATTTTAGAAAATTTAAAACAATTATATTTATTCATCAGTCTCAGTTACGCATTTTTGAATAAATGACAAGTTTCTATCTGTCTGATTCATCTTCAGATCTACAAGTTGCAGTTACCCAAGCAACCTGTCATGCCTGTTTCAGAACATCATATCAGAGTACTTTAGAGGATCTTATATAACAATTCTTTATTATTGCTTCTTAAAATATCAATACGTGCAAAATTGTTCAAAACACTTTCAGATCGTATAAAAACTGTTCTGCATTAACTTGATAAAGTACACATCTGTATACAAAAGAAATAGTGCGTGAAAGAAACATGTGCTGATTTCTCATTACATATAGCCTAAAGAATACTCAGTGTCCTGACCAGTAACTATTGCCTACAGCACTGGAACCTTCACAGTAGATTAAATGCAGGCACAATCTCTCGCACGTCGCTAGTTGTGTGTCTTTTGTAACCAAGATCCTCAAGGAAGCATTCCGGACCGAACGCGTCGTGGCAAAATTTCTTCGATTCAAATGTCCGATATTCTGTTCTGTCATTCTCAATTTCTTCTCTGCGCTTGTGAAAAATTTATAGGGAGATTGAGGTTAACTGATCCTTGATCTCGTATCACTGAGACCACGCAACTAAACCCGGTTATCTAATGAAACGTCCCCTTTTGAACAATTATACATGACTGTGCTTAAACTGACACACAATATTTTGTTAGCGCAACGCAATCTGACTTTCAAAATTCCCTACAAAAGAATGGCCCTGACTAACATTAAACTATACCTTTCACAAATCACTTACCTCACAAAAATTTTCGCTGCTCAAGCTACTGCAATACAGCGAGCGCCACTACTGCCAGCTAAATAAAAGATTCAAACTATGGAAGGCACTAACTACTGATAGGGATAGTTAGCAAATGAAAGATATTAATAGAGAACAAACAATGTATTTACCTTGATATCATCATATATATATATATATATATATATATATATATATATAGCAGTTCATGACAAATTTCAAAACTCCGCCATCTCTCTCTCCACATCCACCACTGCTGGCGGCTCACCTCCAACTGCGCAACGCTACGCGCTGTTCATAGCCAGCTGCCCAACACTACAATGGCGGACAACAATGCAAACTAGCCACAGACTGCACACAGCACAGCCAGTGATTTCATTTTCATACAGAGAGCGCTACGTGGCGGCGGCGTTACCAATATAAGAACCTAAACAGCCTACTTACATAAAGAAAACATAAACAGCCTACTTACATAGCCCCCATGCTCCCCACAAAAAAATTTTTACAAATTGGATTGGGCAGTGGCCAATACAGATTTGAAAAAATTTTTCATTATTACAATAACAAAGAAATCAAAGGCACACACTTATTGATACAATGTTGGTCAAAAGCTAAAAAATTCTCACAGTCCATAAAGACAGTCCTCATCATTCGTCACAGTAAAATTGCAGTGTTTTTCTCAAAGTCTGAGCAGTAAAAGAAAATGCACACAGAAGTAGTGGATTTCCATGCAGTCTTGAAGAAGTAGTGTTGTCCTTCCAACGGAAAGACAGTGCTGACTCTTGACATGCTGACAGATAATGGGCCACAACAGAGCAAACCCACAGCAGAGTCAGTCGTAGTTTGGAAGAATATTGGTAGGTAGGTCATCACAGAGCAGACCCATTGTAGTCCTGGTAGAGAGTATGGTATTGGTGGGCCACCAGAGGTGCAGACCCACTGCAGACCTTGTAGAAATAATGGCGTTGGTGGGTCATCAAAGATGCAGACCCACTGTAGTCCTTGTAGAAATAATGGCGTTGGTGGGCCACCAAAGATGTAGACCCACTGTAGGCCTTGTAGAGATGGCCAGCAGCCATCTGTTGTGACTGTGCAGGTGCACAATCACCACTGAAGAGTCTTGCGGATAATACAGAAAGTCCATAAACCACCACTTGTGCACTCACAAAGTTTTCGGAACTGTCCTTAGAACCAACAATGCTGTTATCCAGTCCCTTGCTGAATTATTAACACACGTGCAAACACTAACAGTCCCTACTTCTCACATATTGTCCATATACTATGACCAACAGAAACGTGTGCAGTGAAATGTAACTTACAAGTTAATAATAAGATGAACTGGTGTCAATTACAATTTTATAACATGAGAATACAATTACAAAGGTACAAAATACATCATTAAAGAACATAACAATACAGATAACATTTGTAGTAAAACAGGCGTTACAAATCAATAGAAATAAACATATACATCAGTGTTACAGGAATTATGACATGAGTACATACATAAAAGATCAGAATAACTTTCGAAACATCAACTTCACACATGAGCATTAACACAAAACAGAATAAATAATGTCTAAACATCTTTACAAAGTAAATAACACATTATTAATGCCAATTGTATTTGAGGATAACAGTATTCCTCATCATAGTGAATGTAACTTAGTATTAGAAGAGACAAATGTTCTATGAAACAGTACACAGAGACAGGAAGAAAACAAATACACATGGGTACACAAACATATAGTGGGATAACACAAAAGGGAAAGGACAGGGTTTGTTTTACCGCAGTATTTTGCATTTGCATGGAGATCTCCCTTTGTTCATCATTATTCCCAAAAAGTCCTATCTAAGCCTGCTTTCTGTATTCTGTTCATATTTCTTTCAAAATAATTATTTCTGATTGTACAATACTCATTTGGGCCCAAATCGTTTTCATATAACTTCGCAATGCATTCTTTACCTATTCTCCATAGTCAGTTTCTTATACAGTCTACCCCCTCTTAAGCTAACTTAAATCTACTGAGCTCAGATGCTAAACTAAGGAGCGAGGCAGTGCAGCAGCACAAAATAAGTAACACAAACAACAATGACCAAAAAAATGGAAAATTGCAAAGCAAGCTACAGTAAATCTAAATTACCAAGCAATGCAACATTACAACTAATATGAGCTAATGTGCAGCAACAATAAAAATAAATGAGTAGTAAAATTGGCTTAGCAGAGTAACACAAAGTCAAATTCACTAACACTACGCCTGGCAAACAGCAGTAACTTATACCTAAACATGACATAGCTCAAGCAGAAAAAATATTACAGTAAAAACAACAATGCAGATAAGGGAAATGTATATTTACATCTTAATATCTATGTAATTAAAGTGGTGCACCACAACAACTTATTGTAAAAGAAATATTACCATGTACTTGAAAAGAATATTATGTATGCAGTTACTGTTACTAGTCCCTTCTTATTGTTCTTTCCTTTCCAAGTGCTCCTTTTTTGAAGAATGTGGATCACAAAATTATTATTTAACAGATCTGTTGACAGAAAGTGTTCACATTAGCAAATGCATTTAATTTTATTTTATGAAACCAATGCTGCAACACAGCTGGAAAACAGATGTCAAATGAAATAAGCAATTACGCAAACCAAAGCATAAAAATATCATTCAATAGTCATGTGGCATTTCGTAAGTCAGTAGCTCTCAACTCTCGTAGAAAGACACTTGTCATAATCAGGTGTGCAGATGTACGAATATTTCCCATCAATTCATAAGCATTTCAGTAATTAGCACAAAGTACGAGTAACCATATGTTTTCAGGTAGTGAGCGTGTAATATTTGCCACGCTTTCTACAAAGGAACGTCAATAGCCAGGAAAATGGCCTCCCTTTTTTTTCTACCTGTGCCGCTGAAAGGCTAATAGCTTTTTTTTTTTTTTTTTTTTCGGGCGGCTGTCGCCCAGGTGGGTGCCCGCGACGCATTACGTGCAGGTGGTCACTTAACTTTCTTACGGAAATATTTATGACAGCAGTTTCCGCTACAGTGACAGTCATACATACAAAATTTCACAGGTCGAGAATTTACTTTGCAAATGTGTAGAAACAAAATCCTATGAATATAACAGTGTCCAAAAAAATTTTCAGTGGCATTGTGATACATTCACACATGATTCACACATGTACACACATTTCATAATTCTAAAGTATGATTCTTGGTTTCCAACATCCTTTTCCATAAGTCAGAGTCCCTAATCACTATTCATTACTACTTACCTTATTACACATATACGTATCCATCGACACTCGTCAATATTTCGTCATTATAAATATGAAGCATAATCAAATAACTCATATAGCCTCAGCCTATTAACCATAAACATACCTCAGCAGCATAATACACATCGTCGTCGTAAAAATAACATCATAACACCTCAGTCAAATCTCAAAATCGTCGTAGCTTCCTCCAATAATTAAAAAAATTCTCTGCTCATGTCAAAAGTGTCATCTGCCTCAAACATACTTTAAAAATCATGAATCCATACCAAATACATCATTCAAAGCTCTCATAGTATCACAATGGTTCCAAAAAAAATATGAACAGTTCACACAGTACAGACAAAATACAATTTCGTAAGTGTGAAGTAATCCAACTCTGTAATTGCGTAAACATATGTCACTGATGTAATAAAAAAGTTTATCTCTCAGTTACATGATCAGATAGCTGTGTAATTTGTGTGTTAGAGAAATATGGTACCGATGTGTAAAGTTGTATAAGCAAATACCATATTAGCTAGGGTTCCTTGTGGTTGCCACACACATGGTACACAAAGTAAGCGTGTACCCCCCTGAGGATAAATGTAATTATACTCCCAGGTGTTACAAATTACAGCAATGGAATGAAATGTATCACGGAAAACTTTCTTTGTAATTAAAAAAAATATTTAAAAATAAGTGTTTTAAGTATAAGATTGATCACTCAAATGCGTGTACTGTAGCGCTAAACTGTGCATCTTGTCGCAACATAATCTCTGTGGAAGTGTCGTAGTTATCGTCCTCCGAAAGCTAAGTTCTGCAGAAGTCAATGTACTTACCACATGATAAACAAAAGTGAAATGCTTTGCGTATAGATATCGTAGTTATTATGCTTATTGGCGTGATGAAGAAAGTACTGTACAGTAACGTATTGTTATGCCACGAAAAAGGCTGTCTCATTGTTGCTATACCACAAAAGTTACTACTAAAACATGTTTTTCTTCCTAGAAGAATTCAGAAAACTGTGCAGATATAAAACAGATACACTGCAAAAGCAACATTGTAAATTGTCACTCATTAGTAGCGTCGTGATAACATCATGTAGCTGTCACATAAACTAACCACTGTGTCCTCTGGTATCTCACAGAAAGTACTTTAAACCCAGAATGTATTTTCAAGTAAACCAAAATGTTGCATTAAAATCTCATTAGCAGTACCAGTATGTGTCCTAAGTATGTAAGCCTGATAGTCGTTACGTAATTGTGCAACTAACAAGCAAGAATGTACAACTAACAACACTGTGTCGTCTGTTCATTATAACAATGCATTCGTAATTTCTGTTTAAATAAGTTCTCTTGGTTCTTGACTGGATATTTCACTTCAAACATTGTTACATGTTAACAGATTCTAAATCTGACAAAGCATACTAGAAATGTGAAAAGTTTTATGGCAAAGACAAAGTTAAAAAGCAGATTATCTTTCAATAAACGGTTTTACATGTGAAATGTGGTGTAAACCTTTACTCTTCCTAGTACGCAGAGTTTCAACTTCAACGCAATTATCATGTGGTATACGTCGGATTCTGTAAGGTCCATTGTAAACTAGAAAGAATTTGTGACTCAAGTGTTTCTTCTTATGTGACAATGAATGAGCTTTAATGAGAACTTTCTGACCAATATATAATTTCTTTGCATTTGCTTTACCATGTAGTTCTCTCCTTTTGTCTGCTGCAGATTTTATATTTTTAAGAGCCAAATCAATTATGTCTTTGTGTCGAAGTTTACGCATATTCGGGAAAGGTACAAGCTCTCTGATTCTGTTCGGTGGTTCTTCATTCTTCAGTACAAGAGTAGGTGGTAAAGCAGTGGAATCATGAGGCACTTCATTCAGCACGTTTTGAAATAAGTGTAAATATCTGTCCCAATGCTGATGTTTTCTGTGACAATAAAGCCTGCAAAGCTTATTGATTTCTTTCATAATCCGTTCGGAGGGGTTACAATGTGGTGAGTACAATGAAATAAAAACAGGTTTGATTTTATGGTTGCGAAGCATACGTGACCAAACAGCAGATCTGAATTGCGGTCCGTTATCTGAAATGACTTTGCTAACGTGTCCAACTTCACGTAAGAAATTTTTAACAAAGGCGTTGGATACAGACCGTCCAGTGGCTTTACGTAACGGAGTGAAAGAAACAAATTTTGAAGTAAGTTCAACAGCGACTAGAACGTACGAAAATCCATTGGATGTTCTGACAAGCGGTCCCAAGAGATCAACAGCAGCAAATTCTTTTAATTTAGAAGGAATAATAGGAAACAACGGAGCACGATGTGAGACAGTAGATGGTTTCGCCTTTTGACAAAGTTTACAAATAGACAAGACTCTTCGAATTCTTTTTTCCATATTGTTAAAATAACAAGTCGTTCGAAGAATATGATAACATTTTCGTGGACCAAAATGTGCGTAGCTGAAATGAATGTACCAAATGAGCTTATTAACAAAATCGTCAGGAATGCAAAGTACCCATAGCTTGTCATCAACAGTGCAGTGTTTGAACAGTATGTTGTTTCTAACCAGATAATAATGCCGAATCTGTGTGTGTGTCTTTTCATGCCATTTGCTCTTGATGTCTTTCCAAATCGGATCTTTATCTTGTTCATGAGCAATGTCCTTTAAAGATGTGGTGATGAAGTTTTCAAAGGCGACTTTCTGAATGTAAAGAATACTGAAATTTTTCTCGAGGTTGCCTTCTGTGGTACTTTTCTCAAGCCCAGCCGGTGCGCGAGACAGTGCGTCCGCAACAATGTTCTCCTTGCCGGGAACTTAGACTATTGTGAAGCGGAATTCTTGCAGAAACAATGTCCAACGTTTTAACCTGTCATGATTTAATTTTGAAGACCTAAGAAATTGTAATGCACGTTGATCACTGTATACATTTACGTGCTTACCAGAAAGAAAGAAACGGAATTTGTTAAATGCCCAAACGATAGCTAAAGCTTCTAATTCAGTAACGGAATAATTTTTTTCAGATTTTGTTAGTACTCGGCTAGCAAAAGCAATGGTTTTCTGAACGGTAGTGTCATTTTCTATGGCTTCTTGAAATAAATGGGCACCAAGACCGACTTTAGAAGAATCCGTGCTAAGGCAGAAATCTTGTGACAGATCTGGATGAGCTAAGATTGGCGCGTGAAGTAACGCTTCTTTCAAAGAATTGAATTCCAACTGTGCTTCTTCGTCCCAGTTCCAAATAGTATTTTTTCCAGTGAGAGAACAAAGTTTTGGTGTAACAAGAATTTGCATATTCAGAAAACGACGGTAAAAATTTACGAGACCTAGAAAACTGCGGACTTGTCTTTTTGTGGATGGAACTGGAATGGCTCTGATTGCTTCTAACTTTTCAGGATCCGGCTGAATGCCTTCAGAAGAAATAATATGTCCCAAAAACTTCACCTTCGTCCTACCGAATTCAGACTTTTCCAAGTTAACTGTAATTCCAGATTCTGCAAAAATACGTAACAAACTGTTGAGGATGCGATTATGTAGTTCCCATGAAGCTTCTGCTATTAGAATATCGTCCACATATAAGGTGATGTGACGTTTTAAGAACTCAGGTAATATGGAATTTAGCCCGCGAATGAATGCTGCTGAAGAAATGTTCAAACCAAAGGGAAGTTTCCGAAACTGATAACAAACGCCGAAACAAAGGAAAGCTGTGTATTTTCTACATTTTGGATGAAGTTCGATCTGATAAAAGCTGGATCTGAGATCAATGGAAGACAACACTTTTACACCATTAAAATTTTGAAGAAGTTCTTCCAACGTTTGCGGCCTGTCTGTTTCAGGAATAATGATCGTATTGATTTGTCTCGAATCTAAGACAAGCCTGATCGATCCATTTTTCTTCTCAACAACATGTAATGGATTGTTGTATGAGCTTACTGCAGGCTCAATAATGCCCTCGTCAAGCATAGATTGTATTTCTGTTCTAACACGGTCCCTATAATGTGCTGGAATTACATATGGTCTAACACAAAATTTAGTATGCTCACGAACACGAAATTGGTATTGAAATCCCTTGATTGTTCCTGTTTTATGAGTAAAAACTGTGGAATGTTCTTGTAAAATCTCAAAAAGGTCCTGCCTATCACTGTCATTACAATTCTCAATTGTTTGAATTTTATTCTGAATTAACTCATTAGTATCAAATGCGCCGTCGATATCACCCCTGTCAGTACTTGCAGAGTGATTGTTAGTGTCAAGTTCCGTCGAAAATTCCGAACTGTTGTCTAACAGAAGGTAAAGCCGATTAATTTCCTCGTCATGGTTTGAGAGCCAATCTTCAAATTTGAAAGCTACTGACTTACCTTCTTTTTCTAAACTTATTTCAGCATCGTGAAAGCTTAAGATTGCTTTGTATTCATTTAAAAAGTCTACTCCCAGTATAATTTCCGTCGACAATAATGGAACAATAAGAAAGTTCATAGAGAAGCTGTGGCTTTGACAAAAGAATTCTAAGTTGGTTTGTTGGCGTACATCTACACTTTTTCCAAAGATTGCACCTTGCAGTTTAATCTTACGTAACGGAAGTGTGGGGCAATCGTTCGATTTGTTGCATTTGCTAAAGGCTGTTTCACTGATTACTGAAATGGGACTGCCAGAGTCAAGTACTGCCGTAAATTTTACATCATTTACTGTAATGTGAATCACAGGATATGCAATGTTTTTATGTTTTATGTCGTGTTCCTGGAGTAAGATGTCCCTAATGTCTTCCATTTTTATGTAATTACTAGCTACGGCAGCTGTGTCGTCAGTTTCATAAGTATGTTTTGTGGCTGCCAGCGGTGTGAGTCATTGCCTATTGTCTCTTTGTTGGCGCGCGTCGTTATTGGGGTTTGGAGACCTAATTTCTACAAATTCACCGTGACGAGAGGGCCCTGCTCTGTTTGAATCCCGCCAGTTCTGATGCAATTCAGGTCTGTCGTTACGATCACATCGTCTGTCGTCATGTCGGTAGTTCCTGTAGTTTCTTTCTTGTCGGTTAAGTGGTGGAGAATTTCTCCCTGAATCGTAACTGCGCGCTGGACCGTTGCGTCTCAAGTTATTCTGTCTCCCGTAATAATAATTGTTTTGGTTCCCATATAGTCTGTTTCTCTGATTGTCTCTGTGATAGTCATTACCGCAGAGAGGTGATCTTTCCCTGTAATTATTACTACTCTGCCAACGGTTGTCATACGGGTGGTGTCTGTTTTGGTCACGATATGTGTTGTGAGAATAGCCTTGTCGCGTCCAGTTATTATCGAGGAATTGTGACGGATGTGACCTGTAATTGTTGTGTTCCTATTTCCGCATTCCGCGATTGTCAGTGTCAATTTCCAATTCTTGTAACAGTCCCTGAAAAGCTTCAATGTCGTCTTTGCAACGTCCTGCCAAAATAATGTGTCGTAAATGTTCAGGCAATTTGATTAAGCAAATGCGGATAAGTTCTGAGGGGCTGTATGGGTTTGAAAGATACTGATTCTTATGCAACATGTCTTCAAAATATTTCATAAGACTGGAAAATTCAGATTGTTCGAAACGTTTCATCATTATGATGCTTTGTTTTACTCGGTCTTGTGTGGCCTGAGACCAATATGCTGAGAGGAAGGCATGGTAAAACTCTCCTTCACTGTGGCAATCGTGAATGACCGACCGCATTCTTACAGCTGGTTCATTCTCTAAGTAGCCACACATAAATTCTAATCTGTGCTCTAATGACCAGTTGGGAGGAAAACAATGAGAGAATTGATGGAGCCATGCTTGTGGATGAATGTCGTTCCCAGAATTCTTAAATGTTTTGAATTTACGTGTAGTAATGAACAGCTTATAGTCAAAGTCATCATGTCGGCGAGTTGCATATCGGTCATTGTTACGTCGTTTCGGCGGTTCCATTTCAAAATTCGGTGCACCTTGCCAAATTCTTTCATAACTTCCGAAGTGTCCTGTGTTATTATTTTGTGGTTGTTCCGTATTTCTAAGTCCCTCTTCCCGTATTGGAGCGCGAGTGGCCTCTGAAATACGTAATTCTTGTATTACCTGAGTCAGCTGATCTTGTACTTCCCGGATTTCTCTTTGGTGTTGCGTATTAATTTGATTCTGATTTTGTTTGAATTTCCTAATTTGTTCGCACTCTTCTGTGTCATTAAAGACTACCGGTTTTGTGTCGTTCAGATTATCATCTACCTTCGTAGATAAGTTAGTGAACTGATCCGAAAGTTCGGCTACTTTCTCCGATAGTGAACACATTTCCTCAATGTGTTTTTCTGAACCAAGTTTCAGATTGTCCATTTGTGTTGACATCGGATCTACTGTGTTCTTTAAGTTTTCCTGAGTTTTTGAAAGTTGCGTAACCGAATCGGTAGATGCAACTGAGTCAAATTTAGCTTGCAAGGTCTCATGATTTTCATGAACAATAATTTGCAGTTCTTTTATGGCTGCTTCGTGATTCTGTAATGCCTTTTCATGCCGCGAAAAAATAGGTTGAAAATGCTCACAAATTTGAGTTTTTACGTCATTACAGACTTTTTGACATTTCGATTCAATGTTATGTAACTCAGTAGTTAAATCTTCACGCGTTTGTTCAAGAGTTTGTTCCAATGAGTCTAACTTTTGAAGCTGTTGCTGTGTTTGTCTCTGATTTTGTTCCAGTGTGTCTAACTTTTTAAGATTTTGTTCCACTGTGTCTAACTTTTTGAGATTTTGTTCCACTGTGTCTAACTTTTGAAGCTTTTGCTGTGTTTGTCCCATTTGTTGTATTAATTGTAATAACAATGCATTGGTGTCTGAAACATGTTCCTCAGTGCTTTTCGGCAGTGAATTTACTCCGGAAACATTCACATTTTGACAAGCAGAAAATGTGTCTTGACTTATTTGAGAAAATGGTGAGGATCCAAAACCTGAACCTACAGTATTTGCGAGATCGTGTCGTGTCATTTCGGCTTCCTGAGGCGAGCTGTTGCCGACCGATCGATCGATAATGCTTCCCTCTTCACTAATTGTTTCACTGTCCACGCCATTGTTTGACGCCCGCTCCATTTCCCTGTGCACAGTTACCAAATTACTACTTTGAACATTAGTTAATTCATTACTCTGCGGCGCTGATAAGCTACGCTCGTCGTCACTATTATTTCTCAGTTTAGTTTGGAGCCTAGTGTTACGTTTTTCACACGCCATAATTGTCACAATATTTCACACGATAACACAGAAAAGCACAATTTGAAGTGCAAAAATAGGAGAACACATTAACATAGCACTGAAAATAATATCTAGTTAATTGCAAGCGTAGCTGCGAAATACTTGGTGCAAATCTACATGCATGCCACAACTGTTTTACTGTACAACAATGAAAGGCTACAACTACAAAGGAGATTCTCTCTACAATTACGCGCTAGCAATAAACAAAAGCTACACTAAATACACAAACTACAAGAAAAAATCAGAAGATTCCAGTGAGGTATCCTAGGCTAAGGGTCGACATATGAAACGTCCCCTTTTGAACAATTATACATGACTGTGCTTAAACTGACACACAATATTTTGTTAGCGCAACGCAATCTGACTTTCAAAATTCCCTACAAAAGAATGGCCCTGACTAACATTAAACTATACCTTTCACAAATTACTTACCTCACAAAAATCTTCGCTGCTCAAGCTACTGCAATACAGCGAGCGCCACTACTGCCAGCTAAATAAAAGATTCAAACTATGGAAGGCACTAACTACTGATAGGGATAGTTAGCAAATGAAAGATATTAATAGAGAACAAACAATGTATTTACCTTGATATCATCATATATAAATATAGCAGTTCATGACAAATTTCAAAACTCCGCCATCTCTCTCTCCACATCCACCACTGCTGGCGGCTCACCTCCAACTGCGCAACGCTACGCACTGTTCATAGCCAGCTGCCCAACACTACAATGGCGGACAACAATGCAAACTAGCCACAGACTGCACACAGCACAGCCAGTGATTTCATTTTCATACAGAGAGCGCTACGTGGCGGCGGCGTTACCAATATAAGAACCTAAATAGCCTACTTACATAAAGAAAACATAAACAGCCTACTTACACTAATAATGTACTATGGTTCATCCCACAATGAAACAACTATTACGCTGGACATGTTATGAGAAGAAGTGTTTACCTCAAGTGACTAAATATGTAGGTTGACGAAGATCCAGCTGAACCTGCTCAGATTGTTGGTAGCGGGAAGACGTCTGAGGAAGAGCGGTCTGTACTACTCCGTTAAATTCTTTGGAAATTGTCAATGAAAATAATGCCGGTTTGAGCGGCAGTACTATTCGTGACCTACTCAACAGAATAGAATAGTCTTATTAATTATAACAAATAATAGTTATTTCTAACGATAAATTTCTTTTAGGTTTCCTTTCACTCATGTTACTAACCGACCTAAATAACTGAGTAGAATATCGCTATCATAAGAGGATAGCTTTAGATGAAAGAGATCGCTTCGATATTAAACGGTCATTTTAACAAAAATGCTAATTTAAGTATAAAGACATTTGTCAGTGACTTTTATTAGAAATTTTAGTACAGACGATTAGGGGTTACTCTTTCTCAGTAAGAATTTATATCATGTGATGAAAGACATTTCGTTACATGGTCTTCAGCAAATAGCAAATGAAAATGGTTAATCTGAAAAAAAATCTAGACAATTTCTACATCTACATGCATATTCTGCAAATCACAATCTAGTGCCTGGCAGCGGGTTTATCGAACCACCTTCACAATTCTCTATTATTCCAATCTCGTATAATCCGCGGAAAGATTGAACACCTATATCTTTCCTTACGAGATCTGATTTCCCTTATTTTATCGTGGTGATAGTACCTCCCTATGTAGGTCAGCGTCAACAAAGTATTTTCCCGTTCGGAGGAGATAGTTGGTGATTCGAATTTTGCGAGAAGATTCCGTCGCAACGAAAAACGCATTTCTCTTAATGATATCCAGCCAAAATCCTGTGTCATTTCTGCGACATTCTCTCCCATACTTTGCGATAATACAAAAAGTGCTGCCTTTCTTCGAACTTTTTCCATGTACCTATTGTGAAGTGGAGCTATAGGCTTAGAAGTTCAAACGGGAATAAACAGCAGACTGGCAGCGACTGTTTTGCGATACAAAACAAAGGAACAAATAAAAATTATAGTCTGATATCAAATGTTACTACCAATAGCTTCCCAGTGATAAAGTACCTTACAAATTAAGCTCTCACCACCCTTCTCACTTGCCATAACGTTTTAAAGAGATTTTATAATCGTATATTAGTTTGAATGTATGTTGATGACTGAAAACTGTACCATACCATGACTTGAACAACGATTGCCAGCTTATCATCAGCAGTTGCCTTAACTATTAGGCTGAGTACGTCTCCAGTCTTGAGTAAAAAATTCTTTACCACTGATATTTCCATACGTGACGTCTGGGCACTACCGCCACAAGTTTTCTAAAGGGATATGTGGGAATATCACGACTGGGGGAGCGGAGACGGCAAGTGACTGTTTTTCATCCTGCCGAAATGGTTATTAAAATCTTTGGTGATGCTTGTAATTTTGTGCTCATCATTCATATGGTTCAAGTGGCTCTGAGCACTATCGGACTTAACATATGAGGTAATCAGTCCCCTAGAACTTAGAACTACTTAAACCTAACTAACCTAAAGACATCACAGACATATCCATTCAAGAGGCAGGATTCGAACCTGCGACCGTAGCGGTAGCGCAGTTCCAGACTGAAGCTCCTAGAACCTCTCGGCCACACCGGCCGGCTTGTGCTCGTCATTGACGGGAAGGTGACAACTGCAAAAAACTACTCTAGGATTGATTCTTCGTCTTACGTTTATGGTTGTTGTTGTTGTCTTCATCCGAAGACTGGTTTGATGCAGCTCTCCGTGCTAGTCTATCGTGCGGTAGCCTCTTCATCTTGCAACTTGTGCAACATACATTGTTCTCAGTCTGGTTACTGTAATCATCTCTTGGTCTGCCTCTACGATTTTTAGCCCCTACAGTTCCCTCCAATACTAAATTGGTCATCCCTTGATGTCTCAGAATGAGTCCTACTAATTGATCCGTTCTTTGAGTCAAGTTGTATAATAAATTTCTTGTCTCCTCAATTCTGTGCGGTACCTACTTATTAGTTGCGTGATTCATCCATTTAATGTTCAACATTCTTCTGTAGCACCACATTTCAAAAGCTTCTATTCTCGTCTTGTCTAGCTTACCACCCATGTTCCACGTCCATACGTTGCTACACTTCAGACAAATATCTTCAGAGAAGACTTCCTAACACTTAAATTTAAATTATATGTTAACACATTTCCTTTCTTTAGAAATGCTTTTCTTGCCATTGTCAGTCTACGTTTTAAATCTTCCCTACTCCGGCCATCATGAGTTATTTTCTGCCCCAACAGCAAAACTCATCTACTACTTCAAGTGTCTCGTTTCCTTATCCAATTCTCTTATTATTACATGATTTAATTCGACTACATTCCATAACCCTGTTTTGCTGATATTGATGTTGTTCTTATATCCTACATTCAAGACAGTGTCCATTCCGTTCAACTGCTGTTTGAAATTTTTTTTGCTGTCTCTGACAGAATTGCAGTGTCATGGGTAAAACTTATGAGTTTTTGTTTCTTCTCCCTGTTTTCCGTTACTGATTACTCAATGTGCAGACTAAATAACATCGTTGTTAAGTTACAACTCTGCCACACCTCCTTCTCAACCACTGCTTCCCTTTCATGACCCTAGGCTGTTATAACAGCTTTCTGGTTCCAGTACAAGTATTAAATAACCTTTCTATCGCCGAACTGTACTCCTGTTACTTTCAGAATTTCAAAGAGCGTATTGCAGTCGATACATTCAAAAGCTTTCTCCAAGACAACAAATGCTGGAAACGTAGGTTTGTCTTTATTTCTTATCTTCTAAGATAAGTCACGGAGTCAGTCCTGGCTGGCGTGTTCCTACACTTCTCCGGAATACAAACTTATCTTCCCCGAGGTCAGCTTCTAGCAGTTTTTCCATTCTTCTGTAGAGAATTCGTGTTAATATGTTTGGTGTACAGAAATGTTAAACTTACCTTCGCTGCAAATAAATTCTTCAGTGCCATTTGCGCGTTAATGGTCATATACATACAAGAAAACGAGTAGAAACTTCACTAGTGATCACTGCAGCTTCAGTGGCAGGCAGACTGAGGAACTCGGGGGAGAACAGTTACATTGGTAACCACTGAGAATAATTAGTCTGCAGTATCATTACTGCAATGACAATTGCTGACATATGCAGAACAGTGAATCCACACCTGATGTGAAAGTGAGGTAATAAAAAGCAAAGTTGGTAACAACATGTGCGGCTTGCGCCACACGTTTCATTAACCTGCAAGTGAATTCCAATATAAATCATCTGACATTGTTCCTAAAAATAAGATTTATTAATACCCGTCTTTAGTAGAATATTATGTTAACACAGAAAATTTACGCAGCAAGTGGAGAGATAGCCACTGTGCACTTGCGAGCTAAGATATTTTGACCACTGCCTACTGCCAGACTGAATGTCTACTTGTGCCGTCACGATTACATGAATTGGTAAGGAATGTATATAAGTAAAGCAAGCGACGCTGAAAATGGCAAATTGTTAAGGCTAGGAACTGGGAAGGAGAATATCAAAAGCTGTGAAGCTCCTCGGCTGTTCCTGTACACTGACGTGAATACCGGTGGATAGCGATCTGAGGTCCCTGAGACTCTGTAGGACTGCGATCCTCATCGCACGACGTGGAGGTTGGAAGCGTGTTTACTCCGTACATGAAGACAGGTTACGACCTCTGTCTGATCTGATAGCAGCGTACACTTCTGGTGGAGGCACCAGCATTTCGGAGCACGCCGTTCAGCACACGTTGTTGGACATGATGCTCCACAGCAGGAGAGTGCTATGTGTTCCAACATTGACTCATCGACATCCTCAACTACAATTCGCTCGACTTAACCCTTCGATATTAAGTTGACAAATGCGCAAAGGTGGTTCAGTTCCACCAAATAGTGAGCCCTGAAAAGGACCTTATGAGTTCCTGTATGCCCTTTGACTGAGAGGTCTCTTCAGATTTAATATAATCCATTATGGAGTCGAGGTAGCAGTTGTCGTTATACTGGTTATCACCGTTAGCATTCAACCGCGATTCTTATACATATATTTTAACAACGCGTTTAAAGAGACAATGCTCTCATTATCAGGTTGTAAGTCTATGTCAAGAAATTAAACGGACTAAAAATACAAAATACCATCACAAATAGTTAGGAAGTCCACAGAGTAAAACAGAATTAAAAGTATATTGGACTGTGGGTCCTCGTCTTACATTGAAGTTCTTGACACAAGTCGATGGCCGTCCCATAGCTAACAAGTATGCTGTCGCACTGTGCCGGCTCGGGAGCTGTTGTGGACTGACGTGCCTAGGTGTTGTGGCGTGGTTACAGCCGTGTGCTTGACGATAACGATATGATATTGGGCGCCTTATTTCCTTATTGCATTGATCTGCCATCGTTAGCCTCTCGCTACTCCGTCAGTGACATGATACAAGTTTAAAGTCGTATACCTACCCTAAAATAATTCTAAAAACCCGCTAAAAAATCTCATTTCTTTAAAATTATCTTGTGCATTTAGAATATTGCTTTGTTTCTTTTCATGGATAGCTATCTCGAATTCCTCTAATAAATCAAGTTTCCTCCCTTTCTTTTCTACATGCAATATTTCTACGTTATCTTCTATGCTATTAAGGGGATGGCCTGTTTCATATATATGGTTCGCAACAGCTGATTTGTCATAATTTCCTAACCTGAACGCATCTTTATGTTCTTTATACCGGATCGCAAATGATCTTCCTGTCTGCCCTATATATTTTGCATCACAAGTTCTGCACTGAATCTTATAAACTCCCGATCTTTCAAACTTATTTCTCTTCTCGCCAATATCGTGCTTAAGGCTATACCTCACTAGGTTATTAGTCTGAAAAGCTATTTTAACATCGTATGGCTTAAAAATATTTGCTATCTTTTGTGAGACTGTTCCGTAGTATGGCATCGTGATAATTTTCACTTTCTCTCCATCAGTTTCTTTTCTTTTTGCGCTTATTGCTTTTCCGTAACAGTTTTTTAACCATATCTATTTTGTAACCGTTATTCATCGCTATTCTCTTAACGGTATTAATTTCAGTCTCCCTATCTTTTTCGCTCATAGGTATATTGACTGCCCTATGCACGAGACTACGGAAAGCAGCTTCTTTATAAGCCTGCGGATGGCATGAATCATTCGGGATCACGGCATCAGTCGTAGTTTGTTTTCTATAAACGGAGAACGCATGTTTGTTGCCCTGCTTTTTTATATTCAGGTCCAGGAACTGTAAACAATTGTCAGTTTCATAGTCCACGGTAAATTCTATTTTATTATATGCGTCGTTGAACTTTTTTACTATTTCCTCAATGTCCTCACGGGAACCATCGACAAGTAACAGAGTGTCGTCAACATAACGTTTGTAATAAACAATTTTATCCATAATGTTATCGTCAGAATTTAGAACTTTATCTTCGAGGTCGTTGATAAAAATGTCCGCCATAGTTCCTAAAACACTGGACCCCAGGGTTAACCCATCGTCCTGAATATATAATTTATTATTAAACGTAAAATAATTAAAACTTGTAATGAGCTATAAGAGTTCAATAAATTCAATTGTCTCTTGCGTTGAAATTTTACCGTATTTAAGGAAATTTCTCTTAATGATTTCTATAATTTCGTTAACACTCAGTATAAGTTCTTAACATCCAACGAAACCAAACGGGAAGTGTCAGTGACAGGCGTATCTTTAATTTCACCTATCATGGTCATACTACCACGCACCGAATAGTTATTTTTGTACGCGTAAGTCTTTTTCAGAATTTGGTTCAACAATTTCGTTATTTTATATGCTGGACTATTTCGGCCGTTAACAATCGAACGAACCGGATGCAGATCTTTATGTATCTTCACCTGTGATCTTAATTTGGGGGCCGTTGGATTCATGATAACACATCTTCTTTTTCGGCTTCTGTCAACAGGAAGTGTATGCGTTTAAGAACATTTTTTAGTTTAATTTGGAAATTGGCTGTTGTGTCTTTCGGAATTTGCGTAATGCTATTTTCGACAAAAAACGCTAAGGTCTTCGAAACGTACTCGTCTTCTTTTAATATTACGACCGTATTCCCCTTATCCGCTTTTGTGGCAATAGCTTTCACTTCATTAAATTTTTTATTTATAGAATCGACAGTTAGTCGGTCTGCTCTAGTCTTATGATTAACACTATTTCGCTTATTTAGTTCATTTTTTACTATTTTGTGTAGCTTATGACCGACATGCCCGGTTTCATTATTATTTAAGTTGGCAATTTCTGTTGTCATTTTAGTGAGGGCAATTACTTCTTTCGCGATCTTCTTGCTAAATGACGGCTCAATGTTAAACTTTAATGCCTTATTTGACATTTCTACTTCTGTATTATCAAATACAATATCTGTTTTGTTAACCACTCATAGATAAAAGTCTAAAGACGAAAGGCTTTGTTGTTGATCTTTTCCATCTTCGCGCGTGTTATTACTTATTTTACGAAGTTTTTTATCTTGTTTTTCTTTATTCTTTATAAACTCCTTCTGTAGTATTTTCTGAAGTCTACATGTAACCTCTTCCCATACGTTCACCGGTAATATTTCCTTGACCTTAGTCTCTGCTTGAACTATTTGTTTTTTAATTAAGTCTTTCTCTTTATCTAGATATTTAATTTCTGCGCGTATCAAAAACATTTTTGCTTTTTCAACAGCTAGTCGTCCCGCCCATGACTTGCAATCACAAAGTTTCAACTTCACGTAATTCGGGATAACATGATTCTTCACACATTCTTTGTTAAAGTTTATGTTTGCGGCAGTTTTTAATAAGTTACGTCTTAAATTTTTGTATTTATACACTAACCTCAATGTCTCGCCTCATACTAACGATTTAATATAATCCATTATGGATTCGAGGTAGCAGTTGTTATATTGGTTATCACTGTTAGCATTCAACCGCGATTCTTATACAGATATTTTAACAACGCGTTTCAAGAGACAATGCTCTCATCATCAGGTTGTAAAGTCTATGTCATGAAATTAAACGGACTAAAAAGACAAAATACCATCACTTATAGTTGGGAAGTCCATAGAGAAAACAGAATTAAAAGTATATTGGACTGTGAGTCCTCGTCTTACATTGAAGTTCTTGACACAAGTCGATGGCCGTCCCATAGCTAACAAGTATGCTGTCGCACTGTGCCAGCTCGGGAGCTGTTGTGGACTGACGTGCCTAGGTGTTGTGGCGTGGTTACAGCCGCGTGCTTGACGGTAACCTGATGATGAGAGCATTGTCTCTTGAAACGCGTTGTTAAAATATATGTATAAGAATCGCGGTTGAATGCTAACAGTGATAACCAGGTCTTTTCAGAGTTTGTTATCACTGGCGTTTTCTTCTTACCACTCGAGACGTCACTCTTAGGATATTTAAGGGTTATATCCAGCGCGTAAAGAACATAGACCGCTGAATAATAGTGCTCACCCTAAGAAAAGGGACGCGCAGCTCTCTCAGACAGTGGGATCAATTACGGGTTGCATTCGAACACATTGCAGTATTCTGGTCTCAGCAATATCAAATCTCCAGCCCAAAGATTAGGTCTCCTCAAGATCTGGCACAACATTCTGAAGATTCCTCAGCTACCCAACTAGAACACCAACGCTTGAAATCAAGAAAACCGACGTGGTGCACCAGAAACACACTCTTTCAGTATCAAACACTAAAGAAAAATCCAGAGTGGACAGTCAGCAGTAGTCAACAAACATCAACATCTACACAGATATTCCGCAAGCCACGGTGCGGTGCGTGGCGGAATGTACCTGTATTACTACCAGTCATTCCACTTCCTGTTCCACTCGCAGAGAGAGGGAGGGAAAAATGACTATCTATATGCTCCGTATGAGCTCTAATTTCTTGTATCTTATCTTCGTGGCCCTTGCGTGCAGTGTACGTTGGCGGTAGAAGAATCATTCGGCAATAAGCTTGAAATACCGGTTCTCTAAATTTTCTCTCTCTTTCAAGGGATTCCAATTTGAGTACCCGAAGCATCTCCGTAATACTTATGTTTTGTTCGAACCTACTGGTAGCAAATCCGGCAGCCCGCCTTTGAATTGCTTCGATGTCCTTCTTCAATCCGACCGCGAACGGATTCAAAACGCTCGAGCAGTATTCAAGAATGGGTCGCAACAGCGTCCTATATGCAGTTTCCTTTACAGATGAACCACACTTTCCTAAAATTCTCCCAATAAACCGAAGTCGACAGTTCGCCTTCCCTACGACAGTCCTTACACGATCGTTCCACTTCATATAGCTTTGCACAATTATGCCCAGAATTTAAACTGTGTGTGTCACGCAGTACATTACTAAAGTTGTATTCGAACATTACAGGTGTGTTTTTCATATTCATCCGCATTAACCTACATTTTCCCATATTTAGAGCTGTCGTTCATCACACCAACTATAAATTTTGTCTAATTGATCCTGTATCTTGCTACAGTCATTTAACTTTTGCACCTTACCGTACACCACAGCATCATCAGCGAATAGTTGAGAATAGTTACGTAATTCTAAATTGGGAATGGCTTAGTTGTGCCAGTTGTGAGAGTCGTGTCCCATACAGTAAATTCACCATGTCGTTGCTGACTGTCCTCGTCGAGCATACAAAGGAAAGATAATGGGTGTTCACTTCGCATTGCATGATGTGATCGATTGTGTAAGGGAACTGTTAGGTCTCCAATGCTGCTTCTGCCGTTTTCCAATAGGCGGCATTAGCGGCGAATTTATGGCACAGCTGATAGGTCGAAAGTGTTGTACAGTACGCTTAGGCGTTTGTTAACATAATGCCATCAAAATATTAGTTGATTTATGATAGTTATTCTACCTTAAATATGTCAGTTTATGAGCCCAATTCTCGTCATTTGTGGGAAGTTATAATTTTCTGCTTTAACATGAACATCTCCAGCCGAGCCTCACATAATTCCGGTTAAGAGCTGTGGTGATGGTCCTATTAGTGAAAGAACGTGCCTAGAATGGTTTCAATGCTTCAAGAACGATGATTTTGACGTCGGAGCCTGGTACGGCGATGGAATATAGAAGGTTTTCGAATCTACTAAAACCGATGGAAACAATCAGAAGAGATCGTTATCAAAGGCAATAAGTACCTTTGACCCGAGTACTGAGAGACAAGCGGCCACAACACAGCGATGCGAATGAGAAAGTGATTTTGCAAGAAGACATAGCTCGACCTTATCTCGCAAAACTTGTCAAAACATTCGTGGAAACGTTGAAATGGCAAGTCTTACCCCACCCTGCGTATTCTCCACACTTGATCCTTCTACCATCTTTTTCGGGCAGCGGCACGCAGCCTGACTGACCAGCACTTCCTGTCGCAGGAGCAAGTGCAAAACTGAATATATTGGCCATAGCTGTACAGCACTTTCTCTCATCTTTAGGACAGTATACAAATCCCACGGCTGAAGAACTGGCCCTCTTTTGAAGAACTCCATGAATCCGTCCATCAAGAATGTTTTGTGAGTTTTACACAATACAGTCTCAAAACTTCGATAAAATCTGGCGGAAGCAAAGTTGTAGGCCTAACAGACCTGGAGGTGACGAATGTATTATACAAAATAGTTAATTTCGACTGCAATTTACAGAAAATCATCGACTTTGGATCGTGGGTCAAAGGAAACTAGCCGCTCGGTCGTAGGAATCTTGTTACACCAAATCGATGGACGCGCCCGAATACACTGTAATCATACCGAAAGCCTGCTCCAAATGTACACTGCTCTAAGGACGCCTTCCAGTGATAGTTGTCCTACCCGACTAAGGGGGGGGGGGGCGGCACAAAGCCGGGTTTCCTTGTGGCCTACGGCAGTAACTGAAGGTACATCTCCATCTACATCACACTCCGCAATGTTCTCCCTCAATCCGACCTGATAGGGATCCCAGACGCTCGAGCAGTACTCAAGAATAGGTCGCACTAGTGCCTTGTAAGCGGTCTCCCTTACAGATGAACCACATCTTCCCAAAATTCTACTAATGAACCGAAGTCGACTATCCGCCTTCCCCACAACTGCCATTACATGCTTGTCCCACTTCATATCGCTCTGCAACGTTACGCCCAAATATTTAATCGACGTGACTGTGTCAAGCGCTAGACTACTAATGGAATATTCAAACATTACAGGACTCTTTTTCCTATTCATCTGCATTATTTTACATTTCTCTATATTTATATTTTGCTGCCATTCATTACACCAATCACAAATCATCTCCAAGTCATCCTGTATCCTACAGTCACTCAACGACGGCACCTTCCCGTACACCACAGCACCATGAGAACTGTATAGACCAGCTGCTATGCTGTTTTACAGCAGGATAACTGTCCGTGCAACAATCCTTAAATGGTGTTACATTCGTTCCAGGAGCATGAAAGCGAACTCAAGTCGATTTATGGCCACCATATTCATCTGATCTGAACACAATCAAAGACGTCAGGGACACTATCAGTTGCCAGCACCGTGTCCACTAACTACCGTCCCGCAATCTACAGCTACTGCGTGACCTGTGTGTTGACACCTGGAGCTACGTGAGTCGTGTAACCCCACCATGGACTTGTATCCCTGGCACCCGGAATCGCTGCTCCGTTCGGTTGGAAATTTGGACCAACACGCTTTAAAGCAAGCGTTGATTATTTTCTATCCCATCAATGTATGTGGTCATCACCTCCTTAGTTCTCTATTCCAAAAACTCTGAGACTGAGCTAATGCAGAGGTATAAAAATAATTATACTTGCCTTAAAACAGCGAAAGCCGCATTAGTCAGATAATGGGAAGCTCAAATAACACAAGGTTAAAACATACGCAATCGTCAAGTCTGGATTAGAAGAGCGACCTAAAATACGAAGATAAATCAAGTTATCTTACAAAGTTAAAAATTATATTCAGCTCGGAATCAATATAAAATCCGCTGGAGCTAACGTAAACACTCGCCAAACAGAAGTGTATAGCAGTGCAGGATAGGAAGACGACCACAAAAATGTAACACGACATCCAAACTAGCAATGTAGCGAATCTACGTAAACACCAGAGTAAGTGGATTGCAAGTGAAGCCAAGACGACTACTTGTTGTAGCGTCTTCTGAAAACTCAATTTCTGAATCGGCCTCGTATTTGGCGCTTGCAACGGCTTGACGAATTGGTATTCGTCGGACAGTCATTAGTCAGCGTGACGTGAATGTTGTTGTTTAACAAACATTCACGCTTGTTTCGCATGTTGATGGCATCATTTGCTCGTCTGATGATTAAACCCACAATATGAAAGCGAAGAGGTGTCGGTGGAAAGGTAACTTAATCGGTAAAACAATTCTAACTGTATGAAAGGTCGTTATTCACGTTTGTCATGGTTGAGTTCATGTATTAAGGTTATCGTGTAAGTAGCTATTTCTTTGTGTACAGGTTAAGATAGTCCCTTTTTATAAGAGACGGGTAAATGGAAATGGAAATGTAATACAGCTAAGCAACATCAGTCGATCTCTGTTGCATACGCTAATAGTAGATGACAATTAATTCGATGTGAAAAGGCAGGTAGATTAATATCTTTATTGAATCGCCATTTTTTATTACCTAATAGGAAAGGGAAGGAGAGAGAGGGAGGGAGGGAGACAGAGAGAGAGAGAGAAAGAGAGAGAGAGAGAGAGAGGCCCTTTTCGTAAGAAAGTGAAGTATATACTGTTTGTATTGGATGTAACAGCGAGGTGTCGGCTTTCTGTTCCTCACACACACACACACACACACACACACACACACACACACACACACACACACACCTTTTCTCCACTTATTCTCGACTGTCTACGCACAACCTTTGGACTGTAAATTGTTTACCGTAAATACTGTTTATCGTAGGCATGCTAATGAGTTCCGATTTCGGTTATTATATTGTATGCTCTTACTCCTTCACCTCGTGACAAAGAAAGGTCCTACTGAAATCTGTTTCGCAGGACAGAACGGATCAGGTTGTGGAAAGGGGCCCAAATCTGTTGCTGCTAGTTGAAGAAACAAATTTTATTTGCTAAAAACACTTAATCACACATGCCCTTAAAAGAATTCAGAAACAAAACGGCTGAAGGCCAGAACACAAGTTATTAAAATAGTGTTAAGAAATACACGCGGCTGAAGGCATTAGTTGCAAAATAGAACAACTGAGGGCTTAAGGCCTGGACAGCGAGAACTCCTGTAAGGATATTTTAAAAGGTCTTAGGCAAAGACCTTTCACATTTTAATTTAAGTAGGTTGAAGGCCTACTCCTAAAACATTTAACATAAGTTTTGGCTGAAGGCCATATACTTAACATAGAACAACTCAAGGCTTAAGGCCTGGATAACTAATTAAGATACATAGGAGCATTTTGAAATTTCAAATGATTTTTTCTTTGATGTCTGAGGGCAGTATCTTAAAATTCCACACATAAAGTTCGGCTGAAGACCATATACTGAACATAGAACAACTCAAGGCTTATGGCCTGTTTAATAAATTAAGATAGACAGAAAATTTTCAAATGATGATATGTTTTCTTCAGTTGGCTGAAGGCCATATTTTAAAGTATTTCACATAAGGTTCGACTGAAGGCCACATACTGAACATCAACACAAAGTAAATTAATACACGGCTGAAAGCCTCACACAGTAATTGAGATAAAAGAAAATCAGAATCCCAAACAACAGAACAGTGGTGCTCAGAAGTGTTCCAAGGATCGGCCTGTGGAGGAAACTATAGCAACAGGTTATGTGAGACAGGCAGCCAAGCGTAACACTAAATAACGTGGGTGGCAGCACGACCTAGGGACAGCTGAAGAACCAACAACAACATAATCAATTACCTTCCACCCAACTAATGGCACGGCAGCCGAAAATATCAGTGAGGACGAAGATCGCAGCAGCAGGTATGTCTTGATAATTGGGATCTAAACACAGTCAAGGCACAATAACCACTCAAAGAAAAAAATGAAAGAAGAACAACATCAAGTTGTCGAACTGCACGCTATACCAGACAGCATCAAACACGGTGAGGAAACTACACTGCCGGAAAACTACGCTAACAACCAGGGCAGGTAACCGGAACGTTAATGGCCACAAGGCAGAAGATACCGCTGATGCACTTCACTAATAAATTACAATCATTTCAATAGTTAAACACCATACAGGAAGAAGGCTGCAAAATTTACCGACTCCAGCACACCACACGTTGCTGCTTATGGGAACGGCCCAGGAAGCAACAAATAACAATGAACGAAGGGATGTCACAGCAGGTTACCTGACTGTTCAACACCAGTTCAGTGGGCGACTAACTTTGCAGCTCTCGCAGCTAGTACCTCACAACTCCGACCGTGCGCGCACGCCGACAGTGGCCCCAGCCAGACCACAAGCCACGGAGACTTTCTCGCTGCTCTCTCGAAACCGACCAACTACCCACACACACCACCACACGGAAAATATAGAGGTCACACCAAAGATGGTACAGCAGTACTAGTATCGATAAACGCTGCTGCTGCCACTGGTGGAGGCAAGTGAGCAACTCGTTCAGGTAGTAACTGAGGGAGCAATAAGGCGCCACACGATGGTGAGAAAATGCCAGAGAAAAAAGAAACGGCATCAGTGCGAATCGGCCACGGCTCACCTTCATTCCGGAAGCTTGAACGAGGACTGTTTTTCGCTTTTTACCGATGTTCAGTCGCTATCAGTATGACTAGTGCTCTGATATGTCCTTAATTTTCCAATAACTCGTAGCACCACAAGAATTCTCATTACGAACGTCTACATGAAAATAAAGCAAGAACTCTGTCTTGCCTCGTTGGTATGAGAATAACTTTTGCAGAGGTAGTCTGGAATTACTGAGGAGAGTAGTATCAGCAGAGGAATGTGTAACGTACCTCCGCTCTTTGCTAAGCTAATTACCCGTGTAACATAATGGTCTCTACTTCACAGGCTAGACAAAAATTCTAGCCGAAAAATCCAATGAAAATTATAACTTATCGCTGTCGAATAATACTCATTCGAAATAACAATGGTCAAAACAAATTTGGTAATCACAGTTACCTAAGGCTGTAATTAAATATGTAGCTGCGATTGGTAGAAATATTAATTACTGGTGGCTGGAATACGGTTGCAAGCAAATGTTTCGTAACAAATTCTGGGAAGTGTTTGTGGGGGCAACGGAATTTCACACGCGAAAGCTCAACGAAAACTCGATTATAAAAATAAAACAACTTAATTATTACTGTGAAAGATACATTAGAGTCAATGGGAACCAATACTGCTTAGCAATTAGCAATACGTAGTACGATATCGCGATATCGCCTGGACAGCGGTACGCACAATAATATTGTCTGGCGTAAGGTATTGCGGAGCAACACCTACAACTAATTAAAATTCTGTACCAGATTTTATGTCTGTTATGCTCAAGATGATTTGATATATAGCAGCAATTGCCATAAACAACGCCGAGATAACGAAAACCAAGAATGTCTAAGAAATAAATGGAGCACGTACTATACACAAACAATATGATCACTTCTGTGAAATATTCAGGTTAATAATACCTTGCCAGTATTTTGAAGTACTTTTGTATATGCACTGAGCTCTCTTATCATCACGGAATTCTCTTAAACGTGTTACAACGGAATATGAATCTCAGCTTGCATAGATTCCAGTTTTGAAACAGTTAACTTTAATTCTTATGTTTTCAGATGGATTTTACTTTCAAATCAGGTAATGTTTAGAATGATAAAGATTCACTTGGTCTTAATAATAAAGATGGGAAGGGACTCTGCTGATGGTAGATAACGTAGGAAATCTGTTACACTGAAGCTAATGACAGTCTAATGAAGTTACTGTAATATCCACTTTACCTCAGTCTACAATATTGGCAACTCTTATACAAAGCTACTCTACTTAGAGGCACGGTCTTACTTTGCGATTAGTTGCAGATGATGCGGCGTAACACATTCCGTGGCAGGAGTAGTTGGCAACAGGCTCTTCAGTGAGTAACGAGCAAATTGTATTAGCTTTGCGCACGTAGTACTCTCCTCCATTATTGCATTTGCCACATCCTTTTTGTGAGCCCCATACGTGCTCGCTCATTAAGCATTTGCGATGCCTAGCCTCACATTAGGAACCACTCAGTCAGTGCACCTCATTACGCACTGCACACAGGCGCGTCCATCCGCGCTAGACTGCACTACGATAGTAGCTCCCAACCTCCGTCTCTCTGCGCGCGCTATTGCCTCAAGGACGCTAGAGCCATACTCTCAGTTTCACAGTGAATATTCACTTACTTGGGTAGCATTTGCACACCACCATTTTGTCGTTTTGCTTTTAATTATTTTGTTGACCATAGGATGCATGGTGCAGAAAACACACATGAATGCATATGCAGGGCCTCCAAGGCCCTCCCCTAATTTAAAATTTTCCTCTTTTCATATAATCACTCTTTGGAGTTAAATTTATGTCTGTCAAATTTATTGTCATATTGAAAGATTCCTAAGATGCAGTAACAGGATCTGGTGGGCCTGATTAACATTTTATTAATTTTTTTTTAAACTCTATGAGTGAATTTTTATTAGTTACATCCATTTACATACAACATATAGAAATAATTTTATTAATTCACTAATAAGTTGCAGTTTATATTTTATAAAATTTTTACAACCAATTTCTTCAATTAAAACATACTCATTATTCACAATATTATGTATATAGGCAATAGTTTGACAAAAAGTTATTATTTATTGTTCACATAAAATTGCATTTTTCTTAGTTGTCAACATATGACAAACAAGAAGCACAAAGAACGCCACTATGTTCCTTACAAATGTTGGTTTTACAATTAATGCATGTCATAGCACTTTTCCTGTGTTTATTATATGGACAATAATTGCATCTTCTTCTTTTTCCTGAAACGGGTAGTTGGTTCGGCAATATGACATCTTTCTGAACACCATATCTTTGCATGGCATCAATGATTTTCTTTGGAAGATTAGGGATCTGAATATGAAGTTCCATTAGTGGTCTTACCATTTCCTCTGCTAAATCTCTCAGGAACAAAAGCCTATTTTTTTCTTACACTATGATATGTCAGATGTTGAGCGGAAAATAAAATTTCACTGTTCACTGCTGCGACGTCTATCATATTCATCCATAATGCAAATGGCCATCTTCTTGTTTGTCACTTGCAAGTGTAATAACGAATTCTGTGGTCCATTAGATCTACTCCACCCTTCGTAAAGTTATAGAACTTTATTATATCTGGTTTGTTTTTTGCATGAGTTTCATCGATGTTTCTGTCGTGATGCATTGTGCTAATGAGAACTACAGACTTTTTCTTTTTGGGAACATAACTCACCATTGTAATGTCATATCTAAATGCAAGCAAAGAGGAATGAATCGCTCTTGAGGCAGATGGTTTCATCTTAATAGGAGTTTCTGGTTTATTTTGTTTGATAGTTCCCACCACTGTAATTTGCTTCTGAAGCATCTCTTCTGCCAGCTGCAAACTAGTAAAGAAGTTGTTAACAGTAAAATTTTTTGACGATCCTTCAATGCTTTTAGCAAGATCTTTCACCACATTCAATCCAAGATTTTTCTGAATAGGTTCATGGGGCTTCCTTCCCGTGTAAACAATTCCGTCTAAAGCACATACAGATGTAGCATCACATAACCAAAATATTTTCATGCCATACTTGGCTGGTTTAGAGGGCATATACTGGGTGAAGCTGCATCTTCCACGGAATGGGACTAGCTGTTCGTCAACTGTGAGCGAATCATTGGGAATCATTCGATTTCTACACTTGTCAAGAAATAGTTCCCATACATAGCGAACAGCTGCAAGTTTGTCATCTGCAGATCGAGCTTCACGGGTATGCCCGTCATCAAATCTAATCATTCTCCTTATGTCCTCGAATCTATTTACTGACATGGTGGCCTTATATGTTGGATTTGCCTTTTCATCCAAGAATAATTCTCTAATAGGGAAATCCCAACTCCTTTCAACACCAGAAAGCAGTAAAAGACCAAGAAAACCTTCCATTTCAGCAAGCGAAACGTTTTCCTACGTTTTACCACGTAAAGAAGCCCTCTTCTGCCTTCAATATTTGTGCAGTTGATAATTTCCTCTAGTATTTCCTTGGAGATGAAATAGTCCCAGGCATCCTTAGGTTTACAGGTTTTCAAACCACGGGATGGACCAGGTGCCATCTTTACGATATTATGCACAGGCGTACGTAAAGTTGCAGGAGAATCTAATTTCCAAATCGTTCCATTCCGACTAATGTATGTGTGGTCTTCTATACCTTTTTGTGGTGGTTCTTCATTTTCAGACTCTGATGAAGTAATATTATCGGAAGGACTGTCATCTGCCTCGATATTCACATCTGCTGGTTCATTGGCTGATTCTTCACTACTTGCATCTTCAAAAATATTTCCTTCCTGGCAAGAATCATCTTCTTCAAACCACTGAGCCACAACACTTTCAAAATTAACTGCATTTGCACGTACTGACTCTCTTGCTTTGGATGTCGAAACCATAGCTAAATGCGTGTCTCTCGAACAGCAGCTTGTGCAGCACTAAACGAGTCATACTCGTAACGATATGGGCCTTGCAGCAACAAACAAACTACAGTAACAATGAGGCTGACAAGAGCAGCACAGGAAAACAATACTATGCAATAATAAAACATTTGATAGCAAAAAGATCAGTAATACACTGACATCGCCAATATGTGAAAGTAGTGTATTTTTTTTAATTATACTATTACTACTACAGCTACCGCTGCTGTTGGCACTCTTGTTGCTGGAAATACCACTACAGTTATTGATGAATTAATAGCTGCTCCCTAACAAATGTTGAAGAGAATATAGGCTAAAGAACATTTCTAAATGTGTGAGGGCTTCTGAAGCCCTGCTTATGCATTCACGGTGTATGGGTAAATGTACTACGGAAACAAAGAAAGCTTCATCATAGGTTTAAGAGTAGTCGAATCATAGCTGATAAGGAAAAGCTGAACGAAGCGAAAAAGAGCGTAAAGAGAGCAATGAGAGAAGCATTCAACGAATTCGAACATAAAACATTGGCAAACAATCTAAACAAGAACCCTAAAAAGTTTTGGTCATATGTAAAATCGGTAAGCGGATCTAAATCCCCTATTCAGTCACTCGTTGACCACGATGGCACCGAAACAGAGGACGACCGAAGAAAGGCAGAAATACTGAATTCAGTGTTCCGAAACTGTTTCACTGCGGAAAATCGTAACACGGTCCCTGACTTCAGCCGTCGCACCCATTTTGAAGCATCCTAACATGAACTACAACTTTTGTTTGAGCACAGACGTCTCATGTCAGGGATTACGCTCTTGTCTGATCCAATTACTAAATAATAATGGAGAACAGAAAGTAAACATAATTAGTTTTGCCAGTAGAACGTTAACGGAATGTGAAAGAACCTATTCGTCAACTGAACTTGAAGCGTTAGCTGTAGTGCGGGCTTTCCGCAAGTTCCAATACTATCTCTGGGGAAGGCATACACGAGTGTTTTGTGACCATCAAGCATTATCGTATTTACTCACATGTAAATTACTGCACAAACAGATTGCACGTTGGTGTTTATTCCTCCATGAATTTGATTTCGATATAGTTTATATCAAGTGTGAACAGATGTAACTGCCGACGCATTATCGCCCTTGCCACAAGGCTTGAGCGAGTTCAATGAATTGATCGAGCGACTTCCGATTTTAGAGTTTTTCTGATGCATGGTGGCACATTTCAACCATATTACAGAAAGATGTGTAAAGACATGAGCAAACCACAAAAGCAAGACAATAGATGGAGACAAGTTATATAAAAACTGCAGGCAGATGACAATAGTACACTGAAACAATATTACACACTGTCAAAGGATGTTCTTTTGTACAGGTGCAATCCACAATCCAAAACCTGGCGTGTATGCATCCCGGAAGAATACATAGACAATTTGATAAGACACACACATAGAGTATGGGGACACTGCGGGGTATCAAAATGTATAGCGAAAATATCAACGTATTGCTACTTCCCGAATCTCAGACGCAGGATTGAACAAATAATATAAAAGTGTACAACATGTCAGAAGGTTAAACATCTTAATAGATCTTGTTAGGACGTATTACATCCCATCATTCCAACTAGACCAAGAGAACTATTTTCCGTGGAAGCAGCACGACCATATCCACGAGCTAGGGGAGTAGTTAGATAAGTGATCGCATTTTATGATGTCTTCACAAACTACTTAAAAATGTATGCTATAAAAGCAGCACTGTCGGGATCAATAATCAAACGCATGATGGAAGATTGCATACCACTAGTGGGAAAACCGAAAATTATATTAACTGATAATGCAACAAACTTCACTAGTAATAAGGGGGAAACATTTCTCGAATCTCAAAAGATAAAACATATATTGGTATCCAAAATTCACCCAGAATAGATCCCGATAGAGAGAAATTTTAAAGAATTTAATCGCTTTAGAAGAAATTATATACCAAATAAACAGACAAAATGGGTGAAATACATAGCCACATTTCAGCATATTGTAAATAATGTAATTCATACTTCAACAGGCTTTACACTTACACAGTTAATGTTTCAAGGCACAGAACTTGACGAATGGGCTAAACCTTTACCTAAATTAGCCACAAGAGAAATAACACTAGACGTAAAGGTACGTCAAGCCCTACTACAGATGGAAGAACAAGCAGAAATAAGGAGAAAACAGCTGAACAAAAAGATAAGAAAGGTTACAGAATTTAACAAAGGGCGGGAAGTATTATTATGTACCCACCCAAAATCCTCTAAAATTAAGGCGTTAAACAAAAAGTGGCAGTTGTTGTATGATAGTCCTTTCATTATAATAGACAGACCTCCGCCAGGATGTTATCTGTCAGGTAACGCACGAACGGGCAAGGTGAAAGGGTTATACCCCCACAAGGATATCAAGGATATTTTTCATTAGGGTTTATATGTTATTTTAGCAAAATTGAAATTATACAACCTTGGATCACACAGTAAACCTAAGACAGCCAGAGCGAGAGCACCAGCAGCAGCGAGTACTGTTTGTATAAAGCGTTTATTTTGCATTTTGTTTACGACCTTCCACTAAGGAAGGGATTCTATTTGTGTTTATCTGCTCTGCATAGTAACTAACAGTTCTTGATAAAACTTTACGTAGTTTTCGTGTTAGATTTCTTAGTGTGATCCACCGTGGTATAACAATCATGTACGAAAGGTACTACGGAAACAAAGAAAGCTTCATCATAGGTTTAAGAGTAGTCGAATCATAGCTGATATGGAAAAGCTGAACGAAGCGAAAAAGAGCGTAAAGAGAGCAATGAGAGAAGCATTCAACGAATTCGAACATAAAACATTGGCAAACAATCTAAACAAGAACCCTAAAAAGTTTTGGTCATATGTAAAATCGGTAAGCGGATCTAAATCCCCTATTCAGTCACTCGTTGACCACGATGGCACCGAAACAGAGGACGACCGAAGAAAGGCAGAAATACTGAATTCAGTGTTCCGAAACTGTTTCACTGCGGAAAATCGTAACACGGTCCCTGACTTCAGCCATCGCACGGACGCCAAAATGGAAAATATTGAAATAAACGATATCGGAATTGAAAAACAACTGCTATCACTTAGTAGCGGAAAAGCATCCGGACCAGACGAGATACCCTTAAGATTCTACAGTGATTATGCTAAAGAACTTGCCCCCTTTCTATCAGCAATTTATCGTAGATCGCTGGAAGAACGTAAAGTACCTAGCGACTGGAAGAAAGCGCAGGTCGTTCCCATTTTCAATAAGGGTCATAAATCAGATGCGAATAATTATAGGCCTATTTCGCTTACGTCAATCTGTTATAGAATAATGGAACATGTTTTGTGTTCTCGTATTATGACGTTCTTAGATAATACAAATCTCCTTCATCATAACCAACATGGATTCCGCAAACAGAGATCATGTGAAACTCAGCTCGCCCTATTTGCCCAAGAAATTCACAGTGCCGTAGACACTGGCGAGCAGATTGATGCCGTATTCCTGGACTTCAGGAAGGCATTTGATACGGTTCCGCACTTACGTTTAGTGAAAAAAATACGAGCTTACGGAATATCGGACCAGGTTTGTGATTGGATTCAGGATTTCCTAGAAGAAAGAACACAACATGTCATTCTTAACGGTTCAAAATCTGCAGATGTAGAGGTAATTTCGGGAGTACCGCAGGGAAGCGTGATAGGACCTTTATTGTTTACAATATACATAAATGACTTAGTTGACAACATCGGTAGCTCCGTGAGGCTATTTGCAGATGACACGGTTGTCTACAAGAAAGTAGCAACATCAGAAGACTCGTACGTACTCCAGGAGGACCTGCAGAGGATTAATGCATGGTGCGACAGCTGGCAGCTTTCCCTAAACGTACATAAATGTAATATAATGCGCATACATAGGGGCAGAAATCCATTCCAGTACGATTATGCCATAGGTGGTAAATCATTGGAAGCGGTAACGACCGTAAAATACTTAGGAGTTACTATCCGGAGCGATCTGAAGTGGAATGATCACATAAAACAAACAGTGGGAAAAGCAGGCGCCAGGTTGAGATTCATAGGAAGAATTCTAAGAAAATGTGACTCATCGACGAAAGAAGTAGCTTACAAAACGCTTGTTCGTCCGATTCTTGAGTATTGCTCATCAGTATGGGACCCTTACCAGGTTGGATTAATAGAAGAGATAGACATGATCCAGCGAAAAGCAGCGCGATTCGTCATGGGGACATTTAGTCAGCGCGAGAGCGCTACGGAGATGCTGAACAAGCTCCAGTGGCGGACACTTCAAGAAAGGCGTTACGCAATACGGAGAGGTTTATTATCGAAATTACGAGAGAGCACATTCCGGGAAGAGATGGGCAACATATTACTACCGCCCACATATATCTCGCGTAATGATCACAACGAAAAGATCCGAGAAATTAGAGCAAATACGGAGACTTACAAGCAGTCGTTCTTCCCACGCACAATTCGTGAATGGAACAGGGAAGGGGGGATCAGATAGTGGTACAATAAGTACCCTCCGCCACACACCGTAAGGTGGCTCGCGGAGTATAGATGTAGATGTAGATGTAGAAATAACTTAAAAAGGTATCTCGTTCAGACTTGATAGGTGGAATGTCACAGTGTTAGTGAAAGAGTACTGGAAAGCAGTTTGAAAAGAAACAAAAAATTACAGAATTTAAAAAAAATGAAGGCACACAAGGGCCTCAGAAGCCCTGTAAATGCATCCTAGGGTTAAAAGTATACATTGCTCTATCTTAGCTTATAATGGTGACAAACAAAATATTGAAATACACACTTTTATATTGAGAAACAAATATTAATACTGCAAAAATTAAATTAAATGATAATTATGAGAAACTGTTTTGCAGTCTTATAAATGGGATAAATTTATTCCTTACAAAAATCCATGCGACAAAGAGAAATCATGTTGCCTAGTATCTCTGCCGTAAAGACATGGTAGAAATTGGACCGTACTCTATTGAGTGTATAAGTAGGCTGTTTAGGTATTTATGTTGGTAACGCCACGTAGCGCTCTATATGAAAATCACTGACATGCCACGTAGCGCTCTATATGAAAATCACTGACATGCTGTGTGAAGTCTGCGGCTGGTTTGCACTGTTGGAGTATTTGCTATTGTAGTGTTGGGCTGTTGGATGTGAACAGCGCGTAGCGTGCGCAGTTGGAGGTGAGCCGCCAGCAGTGGTGGATGTGGGGGGAGAAATGGCGGAATTTTAAGAGGGGACGATCTGGACGTGTGTACGCCAGAAAGAGTAAATTTGTAACACTGGATATCATGAACTGATATATATATATATATATATATATATATATATATAACGACTTTTGAACACTATTAAGGTAAATACATTGTTCGTTCTCTATCAAAATCTTTCATTTGCTAACTACGCCTATCAGTAGTTAGTGCCTTCAGTAGTTAGAATCTTTTATTTAGCTGGCAGCAGTGGGGCTCGCTGTATTGCAGTAGTTCGAGCAACGAAGATTTTTGTGAGTGATTCATGAAAGGTATAGGTTATTGTTAGTTAGGGCCATTCTTTTGTAGGGATTATTGAAAGTCAGATTGAGTTGCGCTAAAAATATTGTGTGTCAGTTTAGTGTTGATCAGAATAAGTAAAGAGAGAAATGTCTAAGTACGTTCAGTTTTGCTCATCTGTTTGAAAATCAAATAACGTAAAGGGTTTATCAGCACTGTAATTCATTAATTTTTCTAAGGGGACGTTTCAAGTGTACATCTCTTTTGTACATGAGGTCAAATTGTTTTGCTGTACTATATAATTTTTATCCAATCAATGGTTGAAAGAGAATGTGCCTTATCTGGAAGCACACCTAATTCTTTTTGTGTGGAAATATTTCAACCCACACTATAACCGCATACCGTCGGCGTCGTATTTGTCACCACTATTCCCACAGTGCAATAACGGCTCACGTTACTATAAGGACGCAGCTTCGTCGTTTGGACGTAATTCTGCATTATTTACAATAGGTACCTTTATTTTGCCTGTTAAGTGTGGCTGGTCCCACACGTCTATAAGAACAAATAAACAGTAAGTAAATAATTAATTTACTGCCTGGCCGCGTGTACTGTCAACGATCCCATTTTTACTTAACATTCATGGGACGCTCTTCATCTCAACTTCTTCAAGTAAAGCACCACCCACACAGGTAAATCATTACATTTCCTCAGTTAATCTAATCTTTCTGTTAGTATATGGTTGAACCGCGACTTGGATGAAGACAGCCCACTATCGGATGAAAGTGAGGGAGTAGCAGTACGAACATGAAATCATGTACGAGATGTTGGTATTTTTAATGCCGTATAAACTTCGGGCAGAGTTTCTCTTATTAGTAAGTCAATAAAATGAAACAGTGCAGCATATTGTAGTTTCCCAACCAAGCTATCGGCGTTTTTGTACGAATTAGGAATGGATTACTTTAGCAATACGTAGTTTAGAAGAAACAGAGTAGAATAATTTGTTGACACAAAAATGTAGAAAATCGCGTAAACACACATCTCACTTAACAAAGGCGGATGCCTGTACTCCCTCCTGGTCTAAAATTATCCAGAAAATCTGATTTTCTTTCTCAGCTTTCACTGCTGAACTGACTGAAGTACGCTGCAGACGTTTCCATGCAGCCGCTTGGAAAACAATCATTTGCAATAATTCTGCTGGTTTAAAACATGAAAATGAGTACAGTAGAAGGAGAATCGTGCTCGTATTTTCCTTAGAAATATCACTTACAATGAACTCTTCACAAATAGTTCAAAATGTTGGCACGAATCTACCTCAAAGTATTATCGACATTTGTTCGAAGCTTCAGCCCTGAAACGGAATTACCATCACTAACAAAGTACAGACTTACTGGCAAAGAAGTGTAACTGTGACAAACTGTTTTAGTTGACACTTAGAACCTGAGTGGTCGATTAACTCTTTCTCTCTCGTTTCTCTTTTTTTAAACTGAATTATCCGAATGGGAGGAAAATTGCTACGAAAAAATTGTATGATTAATTCCACGAACGTAGCGAGTCAATAACGCGTTGATCCACCTTTGGCCATAATGAAAACGATTTGTCGGCTTGTCTTTGATTAACAGAATTGCATGATGAATTTCGTACCACGTTCTGTCCAACTGGCGCGTTAGATTGTCACAATCCCTAGCTGGTTTGAGGGCCCTCCCGGTAATGCTCCAAACGTTCTCTCTTGGTGAGAGATCCGGCGAACTTATTGCCTAAGGAAGGTTTCGACAAGCACGAATCCAAGCAGTAGAAACTCTCGTCGTTTGCGGAAGGGCATTATGTCGTTGAAATATAAGCCCGTGTTCGCTTGTTACGAAAGATAACGAAACGCGGCGTAAATATCGTGACGCACCGTTGTGCTGTAAGAGTGCTGCGTACGAGAACGCAAGGAGTAATGATATGAAAAGAATTGGCACTCCAGACTTGGTTGTCTAGTCGTAAGCAGGGCGACAATCAGGTTAGTGCCCGGGGTGTCTCCAGACACATGTTCGGCCTGGAATTTCAATGACTGGAATATAGTATTCAGTGATGAGGCACCTTCGTATTGAGCCCCGATCATGAGTGAGGCTCACCGACGTCCCGACAACAACCAGTGATGGAACAGGCGCCATTTCCTTTCGTAACAGGACCACTTTGGTTGTCATCCGCGGCACTCATACAGCACAGCGATACGTCGACGATATTCTGCATCACAAGATAATACCCGTTGGCACACGGCGAGAGTTTCTACTGCTTGTCTTCATCCTTGCCAAACTCTACCTCGGCTAGAAGGTCGCCGGATCTCTGCCCAATTGAGACTATTTTAGCATTATGGCCAATGACCTCCAGCCAGTTCTGGATTTTGACTCCCGCCAGATGGACAGAATTTGGACGCTATCCCTTAGGACGACATCCAACAAATCTATCCATACCAAGCTGAATAACTGCTTTTATAAGGGCCAAATGTGGATCAATATTTACTGACTTGCTCAATTTATGAAGCTCTTTCTCACGAGTAAGTCATCAAATTTTCTGGTGATTTCTTTGTCTGTAGATGAGAAAATTATAAAAAAAAGAAAATCACTATGGGCGTATATTTTATTTTAGAGGGCTGCAGTTTAGTAAAGTCTCGAGATATACTCGATAATATATTAAACAGCGATATATATGCCTGAGCCATGCGTTGCCCGTGTTCGTGCCATCTCTCCTTTTTTTAATTCTGTTTTTACTGTACTACCACCTCCTTTCGTTAATTCAATTACTGGTGTTATTGAGTTGCTGCATTGCCCGCCCGTGAGGGGCAGCAGCAGAGCTTATCGATATATGCCCCGCCGTTTTATCTCTCCTGAACTGCTATTACTTCCCGGTTGTCGTGTGTTGAGAAGTTGGTTCATATCTGACAGTGAGTTGCAAGCGCCAGCAGTGGAGTTCACACCTGACAGTCGGACAGCTGGGAGGCGGCAGGTGTCGGTCGGGTTGGAGCGGCAGTGAGGTCCGGATAGCCATGAGTCGCCCGACCGTTGTCAGCACATAAGGCTTGAGTGGATATAGTCTTGGTTGATCGTCGGTTCGTTGTCCTACCGGCCGACGTGATTGCTCGCCGATCGTTTATGGGTTGGAGATGCGTTTGTCTCAACTCGTGGTTCGTCATCGTCACTGCATAGTCACTGTTTCTAGCACTGGTCGCGTTATTCGTCCAAGTGTTTGTGATGTCGACTCCTCAGTTATTTTAGTGCTGTTTCCTTGCTGATGTGTAACAGTCGGTCTTTTGGTGTGGATCAGGAGGGAAATATCCGCGCGGCGCAGCGGGCTGGGCCCGCTGGCGGTCTCTACGCAGTGTCGGAGTGTGTGGGAGCTGTTACGATTGCTACGAGGTTCGTGACTCACCGACCCAGGACATCAAAGTTGAGTGGTGATTTAATTACCGAAGCCAGTCTGTTCACATTGTGCCGATGGTTTTCATGGTTGGCTGTTAGGGGTATTCCCGTGAGCAACAGCGAGTGTTCGAGTTGGCGAAAGTTTGGCCACCATTCGGTGGAGTTTAACTATATTTTGGTTATTTGAAGTCCAAGTGCACCAGCGGAATTTTCTGCCTTGTGGCCGTTGGCGTTCCGATTACCTGTCCTAGCCGCTGACGTAAAATTCAGGCAGTGACCTTTCCTCGCCGTGTTGTTGCTGACCAACACGTGTGTGTAGTTCTGACAGCTTATGTATACCTGACTGTGGGCGGCTATGCCTTTTACGTTTTGGCTTTGGAGTTCCTTGTGTACTGGTCGGATGGAAAGCAAGTCATCTTGTCGGTGGGTCCGTTGACTATCCCTTGGTTGGGTTGCCGGCGGATCGGATGTAGTTGGGCCGACTACCTGTCTCCCCTAAGCGAACATTAATATTTCGAGTGCAGACCGACCCCCGGAAGCTTCTGAGCGCCGCTGGCTGTACTGCCTTTTCTTATTGGTGTTTGATTGTGTATTTTAATTGCTCATAGCCGCTGATTTTAATTTGTATGCTTTTAATTGGGTTTTAAATAATGGGACTTCAGCCACTTTAAAATTGAAAGTTCCTTACTTGTCAATTCTTGCATTGTTTGGGCCTTCAGCCTCATTTAAAATATTCTTTTGGATAAAGCTTTGGGCCTTCTGCCTTTTGAAAATACATTGTGGTTGTGTTTTTTAATCATGGGCTTTCAGCCGTCTTAAAATTAAAATTCCTTACTTGTTAGGTCTTAGATTGTTTGAGCCTTCATCCTCATTTGAAATATTATTTAAGGATAAAACCTTGCGCGTTTTGCCTCTTGAAAATTTATTGTAGTTGTGTTTTAAATCATGGGCCTTCAGCCGTTTTAAAAATTAAAGAGGTTGTGCCCTTAAGCCATAAGATTGTGTGACATATTCAGTCGATAGTTAAGCTCGGAAATTTGCGCTGTTATATTTATGCAACTCAATAAAGTTATTGTGTTCTAGTGTAACTCACAGCCGCTCATTTTTGGCCTCTTTCCACAATTCCTACTACCTGTTCTTTCCTGAGGAGTGAACCAGGCGTTTCAGTGCCTTTTGCGTGTCTTTATTACTGCTAGAAGTCGATGTGTTAAATTTTGAAAATGGAATGAAAATCATGTTCCCGCACTGACGATAACAGAGAGTGTTAGACCAAGAGCACCATGGCTAAAAACAATTATTACACTAATACTCGAGTAATTCCACGCCTATGGGATACGTCAATTAATATTTAATACCTGTACAACCTAATTTCCAGTGTTTGCAGTACAGACAGAAGCCATTCACAGAGATGAAAAATTGTCAGCATACACAATACTTATAGCCTGTGCGTTGCGTCACAGGGATTGTCCAGGTGGGAATCACAACACATCACGTTCGGATGAAGTGTAGTATGCGGCTGATCCCAATCTTTCAGATTTTGAGGGAGGTCTTGTAATTGGCGTGAAGATAATGGTAGCTTCATCCGACAGCTGAGGTAGGCAATGGGCTCTAGAGCAAGATCTGGGGAACAATGGATGGAATGTGCCGAGATGGAATCATGACAGCAGTATGACAAGAAGAGCAGGCACATGTTCTTTTAGAAGGACTATGGCTTGAGAAATCACAGGATTGCTAGTGTTGTGCTGATGTGTGGAAGGATGACAACACATGGAATCCGTGCAAGGGAGTCACCACGAACCGCTGGACACTGTGTACTGGATGACTGGTTGAGTTTTGTGTTTGCCGTGCAATTCTTACCGCCGGTACCGTACCACAGGCATCTATATTTCTATTATTTAGGGGCACCATAAACTAGGATAATGAGTAGCATTCTGTGATGTTAAGCGATGAACCTTGGTTATCTTTGAGTGTCTCAGATCAACGCCAAAGAGCTCGTAGACGATCTGATGAAACGCCTGGTGGTTATAATTAAAGTGCAGCACTTCACAGATGTCCAGTGTGGAGTGTAATTATCGTATGGCAGCGAAACTTGGTAGGTATGCTAATGCGCTAATGCGGAACAGTTTACACTGGAAAACAAATTGGTTTCAATTGCCCATGTAAATCTGGCTGTGTACACTGTTTGTATGACGATATGACATCCACACTGTCATTTGACAAGCTATATAGTGAGTGAACAGTAAAGCTATCCAGAAGAGAAACTATGCATTATTAATTAAACTGTTTTATGTGAATGGTAGCAGTTACAGTGCAGCTTTGAGAAAGTATCACCTACTGAAAGGTCTGAGGAGAATTCCGATGTCAATATATGGTTTAAAGAAGGTGATAAAGAAATTTGAAAATACTTGTGAGCTTGCAGTGGCACCTAGAAGAGATGGTGTCGTTACCCAGCGCAAGTTACTGCTAAAGTTGCTGTTGCTGTAACTGACCATGCAGCATGTGGCCCGAGTAGTGTTAGTGATGGTGCAGTGACACGAGAATTGTCCAACCCACGGTCAACAGTATGGAAAGTTTTGCGGTCTATATTACGCTGGTACACGAAAAAGATCCAGACGGTGCTGCAACTAAGACCTCACGATCAGCAACAGCATTCTGGCTCGAATAGAAATTAGTGACATGTGATGGGGCAGTGTTCCGTGTGCGGATGACATACATTTTACACTATAGGGTGTAGTGAGCACGAAATGCCGAATCTGTGACAATGATAAACCGCGCGTTGTGCGGGAAGAGCCATTGCACTCGCAGAATTTGACTGTGTGGTACGGCTTGGAAAGCAGTTTTATGCTCCGCCCGTTCCTCTTTGAAGAGAATAATCCCAGAGAGGCTGCCAAGCGTGCTGTCACGTCTGCATATTACAAACACCTCCTGGTACAGTGAGCGATTCCTGCTTTGGAAGAGAGCAACAGTGTGGAAACCACTGTTTTCATAGAATATGAGGCAACCCCTCATGGCGCTCCACCAGTGAAAAATCCGCTCAATGCAACCTTCCACGAACGTGATATTTGCTGATGTTTCTCAGATGAAGAGCCTACACGATCACATGATCTCATTCTATGTTACACTACTGGCCATTAAAATTGCTACACCAAGAATAAATACAGATGATAAACGGGTATTCATTGGACAAATATGCTAGAACTGACATGTGATTACATTTTCACGTAATTTGGGCGTGCATAGATCCTGAGAAATCAGTACCCAGAACAACCACCTCTGGCCGTAATAACGGCCTTGATACGCCTGGGCATTGAATACAACAGACCTTGGATGGCGTGTACAGCTACAGTTGCCCACGCAGCTTCAACACGATACCACAGTAGTAACTGGTGTATTGTGACGGGCCAGTTGCTCGGCCACCATCGACCAGACGTTTCCTATTGTTGAGAGATCTGGAGAATGTGCTGGCCAGGGCAGCTGTCGAACATTTTCTGTATCCAGAAAGGCCCGTACAGGACCTGCAACATGCGGTCGTCTATTATCCTGCTGAAATGTAGGGTTTCGCAAGGATCGAATGAAGGGTAAAGCCACGGGACGTAACACATCTGAAATGTAACGTCCACTGTTCAAAGTGCCGACAATGCGAACAAGAGGTGACCGAGACGTGTAACCAATGGCACCTCATTCCATCAAGCCGGTTGATACGCCAGTATGGCGATGACGAATACACGCTTCCAATGTGCGTTCACCGCGATGTCACCAAACACGGATGCGACCATCATGATGCTGTAAACAGAACCTGGATTCATCCGAAAAACATGACGTTTTGCCGTTTGTGTACACAGGTTCATCGTTGAGTACACCATCGCAGGCACTCCTGTCTGTGATGCAGCGTCAAGGGTAACCGCAGCCATGGTCTCCGAGCTGATAGTCCACACTGCTGCAAACGTCGTCGAACTGCTCGTGCAGATGGTTGTTGTCTTGCAAACGTCCCCATCTGTTGACTCAGGGATCGAGACGTGGCTGCACCATCCGTTGCAGGCAAGCGGATAAGATACCTGTAATCTCGACTGCTAGTGATATGAGGCCATTGGGATCCAGGACGGCGTTCCGTATTACCCTCCAGAACCCACCGATTCCATATTCTGCTAACAGTCACTGGATCTCGACCAACGCGAGCAGCAATGTCGCGATACGATGAACCGCAATCGCGATAGGCTACAACCCGACCTTTATCAAAGCCGGAAACGTGATATTACGCATTTCTCCTCCTTACACGAGGCATCACAACAACGTTTCACCAGGCAACGGCGATCAACTGCTGTTTGTGTATGAGAAATTGGATGGAAACTTTCCTCATGTCAGGACGTTGTAGGTGTCGCCACCGGCGCCAACTTTGTGTAAATGCTCTGAAAAGCTAATCATTTGCATATCACAGCATCTTCTTCCTGTCGGTTAAATTTCGCGTCTGTAGCACGTCATCTTTGTGGTATAGCAATTTTAGTGGCCGGTAATGTACTTTTGGGTCCGGGGATATCTAACGCGTTTACCAGGGACAAGTCCGGTCTCTAGCTCCTCTGCAAGTCAGTGCCCACGAACACGTTGATCAGATTCCGCGCGATCTGCTACGAACAACTGTTGATGACGTCGTTTTACGGTTGCAGTATCTCGTCGACATCTGTGGTTCTCGTACCGAACGAGCTCTGTAAGCGGCAGTTGTTAAGATAATGAGCGTTATGTCTTTCTTAGTTGTTCGACGTTTACTGCCCATGTTCCGTTCATAGTCCACTACACGTGGAAACATTCTTGAAATCACAGCGCCAGACTTGCACCTGGTGGTCATAACTGAAACTATTTTTTTTTTAGCGTAAATCGTTTACCCATCAACTCGTCAAAATATCTACTAAGTTCTGCTGTCATACGATAAGTACAGACCACACTGGACCTCTGCGAGTAACAGCACTTCAATGACATCCTCCCTGTACCATATAAAGCATCGATTCTCCATACTCGTTCCTCTTCAGGTACTGATATCGTGGTGAAGGGGAGCTGTTTCACAGGAGAATAAGACTGAGATGCTACGTGCTGAAAGCAGGCTGAATGCTCTCCAGCGTGTAGCAAAAATTGTAACCACTGCTGTCACAGTCTTCAAGAGAAACGTACGGAAATGAAATATTCCAACATGATAATGCGAGGCCACAAACTGCAGTTCACGCGACAATCACCATGTGGAATGTGTGAACCCTCAACTGGCCTTTCCAGATCCCCTATTTGTCACCTGTAGAGAGTGTCTGGGATGTGATGTGCAGACGTATGCATCCCTAGCAGCTCCCAGCCAGCAATCTTTTTAAACTGATTCATCATATTTTTCAGAGATGCCAAAAAATTCCTCACGACGATACTTCATTTTATCACATGCTACAACTGATACAAGACTGTATTTTCGTTTGCTTGTTTGTTGATGACGGATAACAGCACCGAATGAATGTTATGTGATGAACTCTGCACGAAATACACTCCTGGAAATGGAAAAAAGAACACATTGACACCGGTGTGTCTGACCCACCATACTTGCTCCGGACACTGCGAGAGGGCTGTACAAGCAATGATCACACGCGCGGCACAGCGGACACACCAGGAACCGCGGTGTTGGCCGTCGAATGGCGCTAGCTGCGCAGCATTTGTGCACCGCCGTCGTCGGTGTCAGCCAGTTTGCCGTGGCATACGGAGCTCCATCGCAGTCTTTAACACTGGTAGCATGCCGCGACAGCGTGGACGTGAACCGTATGTGCCGTTGACGGACTTTGAGCGAGGGCGTATAGTGGGCATGCGGGAGGCCGGGTGGACGTACCGCCGAATTGCTCAACACGTGGGGCGTGAGATCTCCACAGTACATCGATGTTGTCGCCAGTGGTCGGCGGAAGGTGCACGTGCCCGTCGACCTGGGACCGGACCGCAGCGACGCACGGATGCACGCCAAGACCGTAGGATCCTACGCAGTGCCGTAGGGGACCGCACCGCCACTTCCCAGCAAATTAGGGACACTGTTGCTCCTGGGGTATCGGCGAGGACCATTCGCAACCGTCTCCATGAAGCTGGGCTACGGTCCCGCACACCGTTAGGCCGTCTTCCGCTCACGCCCCAACATCGTGCAGCCCGCCTCCAGTGGTGTCGCGACAGGAGTGAATGGAGGGACGAATGGAGACGTGTCGTCTTCAGCGATGAGAGTCGCTTCTGCCTTGGTGCCAATGATGGTCGTATGCGTGTTTGGCGCCGTGCAGGTGAGCGCCACAATCAGGACTGCATACGACCGAGGCACACAGGGCCAACACCCGGCATCATGGTGTGGGGAGCGATCTCCTACACTGGCCGTACACCACTGGTGATCGTCGAGGGGACACTGAATAGTGCACGGTACATCCAAACCGTCATCGAACCCATCGTTCTACCATTCCTAGACCGGCAAGGGAACTTGCTGTTCCAACAGGACAATGCACGTCCGCATGTATCCCGTGCCACCCAACGTGCTCTAGAAGGTGTAAGTCAACTACCCTGGCCAGCAAGATCTCCGAATCTGTCCCCCATTGAGCATGTTTTGGACTGGATGAAGCGTCGTCTCACGCGGTCTGCACGTCCAGCACGAACGCTGGTCCAACTGAGGCGCCAGGTGGAAATGGCATGGCAAGCCGTTCCACAGGACTGCATCCAGCATCTCTACGATCGTCTCCATGGGAGAATAGCAGCCTGCATTGCTGCGAAAGGTGGATATACACTGTACTAGTGCCGACATTGTGCATGCTCTGTTGCCTGTGTCTATGCGCCTGTGGTTCTGTCAGTGTGATCATGTGATGTATCTGACCCCAGGAATGTGTCAATAAAGTTTCCCCTTCCTGGGACAATGAATTCACGGTGTTCTTTTATCAATTTCCAGGAGTGTATTATCAATAATGAAACGATTATGCGTGGTGTAACGCTTTCCATTTCCGTCATCGTGTAAAAGACCATCGAGTGACATACGTCAGCAACTCATTCAAGAACATTGATAAACCTATGATTAAAGAAGTTAAACGACAAAATTTACGAAAATAGATATTTCTGACATTTATGCTGTTCTATGTGCAGTGAAATAAAAATACGTAACTGTACAAAGGTTTTTGAAATGGTTCATGTTTAATGTGACACTAAAAGTATAGCGACTCCGCCTTCCTTGCATGTGCACAAAACTAGTGGAGCTCATGAACTTCGCACTCATCTTAGATACTTTATTCGTCGAGCACTTTTGAAGTACTAGACATGAGCCACCGCGTCAGAGCTTCTTAGCAGTGGAGTGAGTCACCCTTGGAAGCCGGATGAAGGTGGTTGGTCCGCGCTGTATTAAAACTGCGCCAGTGATGTTCGGGCGAGCAGCCGGGCAGCTGGTCCCCTGACTCAGCCGCTGCGTCGTTGCCTCATCAATCGCTGATCCGCATTACAAGGGCTTTGCGGATTACGCCCTATTCATTTCCTTGTTCTTACGTCTTCCTGCAAGCTTCCTGATCCGCCTAACGATTCTTTTGCTGGAAGCTGTAAGGGCACAATTGGAGGGGCCTTGATTGGAACTATGGAAACCTCTCAGATAACTGTCTCTCACAGTGGCAAGAACCACTTGATGGACGTGATCCGACAGGTTGAAAGGACGGTGGCAACGCTGCGCTTAGTTACCATATCCTGTCTTACGATTAAGAGCAACAATCACTGTGTGTTCTGGAAATCGATTCCAGTGGCAATGATGCGCAAAGACATGAGAAACGTTGGCTCGTGCTCCGTTAATTGCTTTAATAATTTTTAGCACTAGATACGAGCAAGTATTATTAAAATATTCCAAAAGCCTATAACGTGTATTGGACCATTTTTTTGAATACAGTTTCCTGTGGACTAACGTCATTTTAGTTCTTTGAACAGAACTATGCTGTTGTTACTTTTATTTGCAGTTTAGTGCAGTCGTGATAAGAGTTTTAATTGATTAGAGCGAACACTGTGATGCATAATTTTGTGAAAGATAGGCTGAATCTCAATAAAGTCTGGCCTGAAGGCAAGCTGACCACGATAAACAAGAGCTTCAGTAGCCACTGCCAGAAAGTCTGCGAATTAGTTTCGAGTAGTCGCAGATGTAGAGTTTTATTGCGGGAAATATACGATCTAACTAAAATTTACTTGGATATTAATTTGCAAGAAAATACAATGACATCGACATTTGAATCGCATCGCTTAAATTTCTACTAGTGAAACGAGCAGCAATGATTTATACAGTCATCATTGTGATTCAAGTTTGCCACTTCTTTCGAAAACATGTACTTTCCGACGTGGCTGCTTGGTTGGACTAGTAGTACAGTTGAAATTCAATTGTGGCTCAAATGGCTCTGAGCACAATGGGACTTAACTTCTAAGGTCATCAGTCCCCTAGAACTTGGAACTACTTAAACCTAACTAACCTAAGAAAATCACACACATCAACGACCGTAGCAGTCGCGCGGTTCCAGACTGTAACGCCTAGAACCGCTCGGCCACCCCGGCCGGCGAAATTCAATTGTTGTTGTGCTCTATGTAATAGAGCATATACTTAATTTGATTATATCACCATATAGCGTCCTACAGGAAACGTCATGATTCTATCACTGTTTCCCACTTGTTACTTAATCTGTCAAAATCGCCTGTTGCCAGCAAACACTCTCAATCGACGAGATTCCATTTTGTTCCCTCCTATCCTCTTATGTCCTTACCCTTTTTTGTCAGGCGGTATCTATCTCCTGGTCTCTTGGTCTATTTAGGTAGATTATTAAACTTTTGTCGATACTGATAGAAGTGTTCTAGCTTTAGATACGATGCAGCGCGCACAAATGTACCATACATCGTTCTGTTCTTTGAGCGATCTGGATGAACGAAAAGATGCAATATACAAGAACATTGAACACCTTCTGCGGCTGGGCGGGTAATGAAATATGCGGTGTAAATGTTTGATCACTGTCTTTCGTCGTACTGTTCACTACAAAAGTTCCACATACCTCAGTACGGCTCTGATCACCAGCCCGTCTCTCTGCATACGTACGTACTGTTCAGACGACGTTAAAAGCAGCGTTGATGAAAAACGTTGTCGAATCTCACTTTGCAAAGTCCGCGTAAACTCGAGTAGGAAGCTATCCTGTAATATAACAATTTTCGTGTGGAGGGCGATTGCTACATCTTTTTAGTAAAAGGTCAAAATTCTGAAACGAGTGTATTAATTTTCTGAGTTCAACAAAAAACACTTGCCATCAACCCGGAGCTTAAGTGTGAATTGGAGAGTAACCATGTAGATGTAGATCACTGTTCTCAGTTTACTGTCATGCAATACATTTCACACGCAAAGCAGCCAGAAATGCACTTAAGTCCGAACGAACTATTACGTGATCTTCAGTCAGATACTCCGCTACTATATTTGAGTTTCACATTCAGTTTTTTCCAGTGGATTTCTATTAAACAGACTATTTGCCAAATATTCCATAAACGAATACGAAACATGTCACACGGAATTTTTACTAAGGCCGAAAGTTCACACGCGGTTCTCTTTCCAACGAAAGAATCCAAAAGCTTCCAAACTTTACACAACTGTCCGTAAGTGCAACTATTACGGCCACACAATATGGGCGCGTGGGTCAATTATTTCTTCTTTTTACACATAACAAAGACCGAAGCTTTCAACATGACCTGCACGTCGGATAGCTGACTAGCGACTCCTGTTCAGTCTGCTTCTCTCCCAGTATAACTACCCTGCAGTGCGTTGGAACTGCTTAACTCTTATTGGTTGATCAAAACGACCAGTCAATCAGAACTACCTTTCGAGATTATTCTCGCGCCAATACTGTCCTACGCCAATCACAATTCACAGATCCATTTACGTCATTTCAATGTTGTTGTTTTTGTGGTCTTGAGTCCTGAGACTTGTTTGATGCAGCTGTCCATGCTACTCTATCCTGTGCAAGGTTTTTCATCTACCAGTAACTACTGCAACCTACATCATTCTGAATCTGCTTAGTGTATTCATCTCTTGGTCTCCCTCTACGATTTTTACCCTTCACGCTGCCCTCCAATACTAAATTGGTGATCCTTTGATGCCTCAGAACATGTCCTACCAACTGATTCCTTCTTCTAGTCAAGTTGTGCCACAAACCCCTCTTCTCTATAATTCTGTTCAGTACCTCCTCATTAGTTATGTGATCTACCCATATAATTTTCAGCATTCTTCTGTAGCACCACATTTTGAAAGCTTATATTCCCTTCTTGTCTAAACTACTTATCGTCCATGTTTCACTTCCATACATGGCTACACTCCATACAAACACTTTCAGAAACGACTTCCTGACACTTAAATCTATACTCGATGTTAACAAATTTATCTTCTTCAGAAACACTTTCCTTGCCATTGCTAGTCTACATTTTATATCCACTCTCCTTCGACCATCATCAGTTATTTTGCTCCCCAAATAGCAAAACTCCTTTTACTACCTTAAGTGTCTCATTTCCTAATCTAATTCCCTCAGCATCTACCGGTTTAATTCGACAATTCATTATCCTCGTTCTGCTTTTGTTGATGTTCATCTTATATCCTCCTTTCAAGACACTGTCCATTCCGTTCAACTGCTCTTACAAGTCCTTTGCCCTCTCTGTCAGAATTACAATGTCATCGGCGAACCTGAAAGTTTTTATCTCTTCTCCATAGATTTTAATACTTACTCCAAAGTTTTGTTTTGTTTCCTTCACTGTTGCTCAATATACAGATTGAATAACATCGGGGAGAGGCTACAACCCTGCCTCACTCCGTTCCCAACCACTGCTTCCCATTCGTGTCCCTACGCTTTTATAACTGCCATCTGGTTTCTGTACAAATTGTAAATAGCCTTTCGCTCACTGTATTTTACCCCTGCGACCTTTAGAATTTGAAAGAGAGTATTCCAGTTAACATTGTCAAAAGCTATCTTTAAGTCTACAAATGCTAGAAACGTAGGTTTGCCTTTCCTTAATCTTTCTTCTAAGATAAGTCGTAGGATCAGTATTGCCTCACGTGTTCCAATATTTCTACGGAATCCCAACTGATCTTCCCCGAGGTAGGTTTCTACTAGTTTTTCCATTCGTCTGTAAAGAATTCGCGTTAGTATTTTGCAGCCTTGACTTATTAAACTGATAGTTTGGTAACTTTCGCATCTGTCAACACCTGCTTTCTTTGGTATTGGAATTATTATATTCTTCTTTAAGTCTGAGGGTATTTCCCCTGTCTCATACATCTTGCTCACCAGATGGTAGAGTTGTCAGGACTGGCTCTCCAAAGGCTATCAGTAGTTCTAATGGAATGCTGTCTACTCCCGGGGCCTTGTTGCGACTCAGGTCTTTCAGTGCTCTGTCAAACTCTTCACGCAGTATCATATCTCCCATTTCATCTTCATCTACACCCTCTTCCATTTCCATAATATTGTCCTCAAGTACATCGACCTTGTATAGACCCTCTATATACTCCATCCACCTTTCTGATTTCCCTTCTTTGCTAAAAACTGTGTTTCCATCTGAGCTCTTGATATTCATGCAAGTGGTTCTCTTTCCTCCAAAGGTCTCTTTAGTTTTCCTGTAGGCAGTATCTATCTTACCCCTGGTGAGATAAGCATCTATATCCTTACATATGTCCTCTAGCCATCCCTGCATAGCCATTCTGCACTTCCTGTCAAACTCATTTTTGGGACGTTTGTATTCCTTTTTGCCTGCTTCATTTACTGCGTTTTTGTATTTTCTCTTTTCATCAATTACATTCAATATTTCTTCTGTTACCCAAGGATTTCTACTAGCCCTCGTCTTTTTACCTACTTTATCCTCTGCTGCCTTCACTACTTCATCCCTCTAAGCTACCCATTCTTCAACTGTATTTCCTACCCCATTCCGTCAATTGTTCCTTTATGCTCTCCCTGAAACTCTGTACAACCTCTGGTTCTTTCAGTTTATCCAGGTCCCATCTCCTTAAATTCCCACTTTTTTGCAGTTTCTTCAGTTTTAATCTACAGTTCATAACCAATAGATTGTGGTCAGAGTCCACATCTGCCTCTGGAAATGTCTTACAATTTAAAACCTGGTTCCTAAATCTCTGTCTTACCGTTATATAATCCATCTGAAACCTGTCAGTATCTCCAGGCTTCTTCCAGGTAAACAACCTTCGTTTATGATTCTTGAACCAAGTGTTAGCTATGATTAGTTTATGCTCTGTGCAAAATTCTACCAGGCGGCTTCCTCTTTCATTTCCTCCTCCCAATCCATATTCACCTACTACGTTTCCTTCTATCTCTTTTCCTACTACCGAATTCCAGTCACCCTTGACAATTAAATTTTCGTCTCCCTGCACTATATGAATAATATCTTTTATTTCATCATACATTTCTTCACTTTCTTCGTCATCTGCTGAGCTAGTTGACATATAAACTTGTACTACTGTGGTAGGCGTGGGCTTCATGTCTATCTTGGCCACAATAATGCCTTCACTATGCTGTTTGTAGTAGCTTACCCGCACTCCTATTTCAATAAGCAAATATTAATATAATGTTTAACAAAACCAAACGAATAGAAAACTAAACTCGAAATAAATTTAGAAACTTGTTACTCAGCAAACGGCTATTCTGGCTGCCTCCTTAAAAAAGCAAGTACACTGAGACATACGTCATCAGCAATGTGGGTAAAACACAACTTTCCCACGACACAGTTACGTAATGGTGTATGTCAAACATACACACTCTCACTCCTTCTCATTCATTCCACAACAACAAAACCAATCGATATTAATTAAATAATAATCTTTTCTGAATTTTATATTAAGAAAATGAAAAGTAGTTAGTTGACCTAGCACTTTGTGAACTTCAGTAACCGTTTCAAATTATACTAAAAGACAAACTGTAGTTATTCCTAACTGACTTTTTTAGTTTAAGTGTCGGTTTGCTATGTTTTAGATAATTTCCTCTAACTCCGAAACTATGATAGATAGAAAACAGAAATTTTTGTACAATATTCCCTTGAATAACAAAAGGTAGTGCGACGATTTTTAACTACACTGAATTATATTTAATATAAAACTTCCTGGCAGATTAAAACTGTGTGTCGGACCGGGCAAGTGCTCTACCACTTCCCCGAGAAAGGCTAAGGTCCCTAGTTCGAATCTCGGTCCACCACACAGTTTTAATCTGCCAGGAAGTTTCGTATCAGCGCACACTCCGCTGCAGAGAGAAAATCTCATTCTGGAAACAACCCCCAGGCTGTGTCTAAGCCATGTCCCCGCAATATCCTTTCTTCCTGGAATGCTAGTTCTGCAAGGTTCGCAGGAGAGCTTCTGTGAAATATGGTAGGTAGGAGACGAGATACTGGCAGAAGTAAAGCTGTGAGGACAGGGTGTGAGTCGTGCTTGGGTGACTCAGTTGGTAGAGCACTTGCCCGCGAAATGCAAAGGTCCCGAGTTCGAGTCTCGGTTCGGCACACAGTTTTAATCTGCCAGGAAGTTTCGTATCAGCGCACACTCCGCTGCAGAGTGAAAATCATGTTTCTATATTTAATATAGTTTATTTTGATTCTTAGTGGTTTGAATATACAATTGCTCAAAGTGACACGGATACCGCTTCCCACGGCTAGCATAGCGGCAGGTGCAAATGACTCAATGCTAAGACACAACTGGCGGTCTCCTTCACAGCCAAAGGCTCCAATGCTACGGGCTGTTCTGCAAAGTAGCTTACTGCAATAAAGTTATCTCATATTGACTCGCGACGTTACACTCCGACATTACAAACGCTACAAGGGCGTGTAATAAACTGAAGCAGAAGTTTCAAGACCCACATGAAGATGGAGGCCGGGCGGTGAGGCCGAGAGGTTCTAGGCGCTACAGTTTGGAACCGCGCGACCGCTACGGCCGCAGCTGCGAATCCTGTCTCGGACATGGATGTGTGTGATGTCCTTGGGTTAGTTAGGTTTAAGTAGTTCTAAGTTCTACGGGACTGATGACCTCAGCAGTTAAGTCCCTTAGTGCTCAGAGCCATTTGAACCATTTTGAAGATGGAGTTTTGTCTCAGAAGCAAGATGGAATTAAATATTAAGTATTGCTGACACTTTTATTCCATATTGTGACTGGAAGCCACGAAACATTTACACTATATGAGGGCTAAGTTATTGACTAACATAGTCTACAAAATATTAGGAAAAATAGAGCTTCCAAACTATAATAAGACTAAAATGTATAAGATCAACGAGTTTATAGATTTAATAGGAAATTACAGAAGTCTGAGGAAAATGGTTGGACTTTACAAGAGGACAGCGGCTATTCACATTATGTTAATACGTGGGGAATACTTACAGGAGTAAGTAGGAAATCAGGTGGAAAATGTTCAGTATCTTCCTGAAGCGATATCACCACAAGACTGTACCAGTTCTGAAGGCAGAGTGTGATTTTCTATAACGGTTACTGGAATATTAACGTAACTAAGGAATGTCTCAACGAATAGATGGAATACCGCTAATAGAAAGAAACAATTTGCTGCAAATGTATGACTGCGCAATAAAGAAGCGCATAATTTCTGTTAAAAAAGGAACCTTAGAAATTCTCTGCATGTTTCGAAACGTGTAGTTACTGTTCGTTTCTTTCCGAGTTAATCGTATTACAGTTTTTCACACAGTTTCGCGGTCTCAGTGACTAAGGAGTCCTACATTTTGTCTGTACAAAAGAAGCTATAATCCCTTAAACGTGTCTAGCAAAGAAATTTCATAATGAATGCACTCGTTAAGCAGAGTTCATCATCGTCGATTGAAACTACCGGGCAATGTCCACGCAGTGCAAAGCGTTGTAATCTTATTATAACACAATGGAGACTTCCATTACATTTCAGTAACTTCGTTGCACGCTCTAGATGAACCCAAAATGAAGTGTTAGCGTTAGGCAGAAACAGTCTCAGTCGAATTTTGTTCATCTCGAGAATACCGGCAACCAAAATAATAACACTATGGGGGGAAAATGAAGTGGTAGCTGCGGATTTAGTACCGCAGTGCTGTAATTCTGTCACGTTGGTATTTATGGTCAAATAATTACAGAAACAAACTAATATCAACTTAATTTCACCTTATGGTCTCACATTAGTTATAAAATACACTGAAAAGCCAAAGAAACTGATACACCTGTCTAATACAGTGTAGGGCCCTGCGAGCATGCAGAAGTGCCGCAACACGAGATGGCAATGACTTCACCAATGTCTGAAGTAGTGCTGGAGGGAACTGACACTATGAATCCTGCAGGACTGTCCATAAATCCGTAAGAGTACGAGGGGTGGAGGTCTCCTCTGAACAGCACCGTGCAAGGCTCAGTAACATTCATACGTGGGAGTTTGGTGGCCAGCGAAAGTATTTAAACTCAGAAGAGTGTTCCTGGAACTACTCTGTAGGAATCCAGGACGTGTGGGCTGACGCACTGTCCTGCTGGAATTGCTCAAGTCCGTCGAAATACAGAATGGACATGAATGGATGTAAGTGATCAGACTGGATGCTTACGTACGTGTCATCTGTCAGAGTCATATCTAGATGTATCAGGCGTCCCATGTCACTCCAACTGCACACGCCCCACACCATTACAGAGTCTCCACGAGCTTTAACAGTCGCCTCCTGACATGCAGGGTCCATGGATTCATGAGGTTGGCTCCGTACCCGCACACGTCCATCCGCTCGATACAATTTGAAACGAGAGTCGTCCGACAAGGCAACATGTTTCCAATCATCAACATTCCAATGTCGATGTTGACGCACCCAGGCGAGGCTTTGTGTGCAGTCATCTATATCTAAATTTACATCCATACTCCGCAAGCCACCTGACGATGTGTGGCGGAGGGTACTTTGTGTACCTCTATCGGTTCTTCCTTCTATTTCAGTCTCGTATTGTTCGTGGAAAGAAAGATTGTCGGTATGCCTCAGTGTGGACTCTAATCTCTTATTTTATCCTCATGGTCTCTTCGCGAGATGTACGTAGGAGGGAGCAATATACTGCTTGACTCCTCGGTGAAGGTATGTTCTTGAAACTTCAACAAAAGCCCGTACCGAGCTACTGAGCGTGTCTCCTGCAAAGTCTTCCACTGGAGTTTATCCATCATCTCCGTAACGCTTTCGCGATTACTAAATGATCCAGTAACGAAGCGCGCTGCTCTCCGTTGCATCTTCTCTATCTCTTCTATCAACCCTATCTGGTACGGGTCCCACACTGGTGAGCAATATTCAAGCAGTGGACGAACAAGTGTACTGTAACCCACTTCCTTTGTTTTCGGATTGCATTTCCTTAGGATTCTTCCAATGACTCTCAGTCTGGCATCTGCTGTACCAAAGATCAACTTTATATGAGCATTCCATTTTAAGTCACTCCCAGGTAATTTATGGAATTAACTGCTTCCAGTTTCTGACCTCTTATATTGTAGCTAAATGATAAAGGACCTATCTTTCTGTGTATCCGCAGCACATTACACTTGTATACATTGAGATCCTATTGCCACTCCCTGCACCATGCGTCAGTTCGTTGCATATCCTCTTGCATTTCAGTACAATTTTCCATTGTTACAACCTCTCGATGTACCACAGCATCATCCGCAAAAAAGCCTCAGTAAACTTCCGATGTCATCAAGGGTATACGAGTAGGCCTTCGGCTCCCACAGCCCATATCGATGATGTTTCGTTGAATGGTTCGCACGCTGGCACTAGTTCATGGCCCAGCATTGAAATCTGGGCCAATTTTCCGAAGGGTTGCACTTCCGTCACGTGGAACGGTTCCTTTCAGCCGTCGTTGGTCCCGTTCTTGCAAGATGTTTCTCCGGCCGCAGCGACGTCAGAGATTTGATGTTTTACAGGATTCCTGATATTCAAGGTACACCCGTGAAATGGTCGAACGGGAAAATCCCCACTTCATCGCTACCTCGGAGATGCTGTGTCTCATCGCCCGTGCGCCGAATACAACACTACGTTCAAACTTACTTAATTGTTGATAACCTACCATTGTAGCAGCAATAACCGATCTAAGAACTGCGCCGTATTCTCCCAGTTTAGAAAGCTCTGTATTTGAATATACATGTCGTTATCAGTTTCTTTGGTGCTTCAGTGTATGAGGCCGTCATTAATACCGTGGGGCAATGTCCTACACAAGTCAAATTGGAATGCTTGGAAAGGCAAATTATTAGGATTTCAGTGCAACCGCATACAATGGATAGCTATCTGCTTTCTGTATACAGGGTGATTTCGTGATGATGTTACCAACTTTCAGAGATGATGGAGAAATGTAAACGTAAGGGCCCTAATCCGGAAACGACAGAGTTGAATGACATTAGCGAAAATCATTCTGATAACTCTGGCAGTGGATTACATATACCGCTGCTATTTTTGTTAAGACTGTTGGGTAGGCATCTTTCAGAAACTGTAGTATGCATAAAAACAAGGAAAAAAGGAGTAGAGGAAATGGGCTCCAAAATCCATACATTACGGGATGTTTGCACTTCTTTACTTCGGATACAGTGGAAACACGTCTTTTATACAGCGAGCTCTTTCTTTTCCACATTTTAGGAGGAGATATCATAGACTAAATCAAAAAAGAAATGTTTAGTAAACATAGGCTCTAAAATGCATGTTTTAAGAGATATGATTACTTGCTTGTCTTCACTTTAGTAAAACAGATCCCTTCTCCTGAACGAGTGCCCACACTTCCTAAGATATTGATTTTATAGTCCTTATTTACCGAACGTTTTTTTTTTTTGCTTTGGTGCATACTACCTTCCTCAAAATTATGAAAATCCATGGGCTAGCAGTAAAAGAGATATAATTCTCAGTATCGAAGACCAATAAGCGCTCGTGCCTCTTACGGTATGCAATTCAGATCTCTTTGACTCATCAGCCTTCTCACCGGTTATGCTGCCCGTCACATGTTCCTCTCCTGTGCTAACCTTGTCATTACAGAGTGGCACTTACAACCCAGATCCTCAATTACTTGCTGAATGTATTCCAATCTCTGTCTTCCTCTACTGTTTACCCTCTACCGCTCCCTCTAGTTCAATGTAAATTATTTCCTGACGTCTAAACAGATGTCCTATAATTCTGTCCCCTCTTGTAGCACCACGTCTTAAATCTTTCGAATCTCCGTTCCGATTTTCCCACAGTCCATGTTTCACAGTGACAAAATGCTGTACTTCAACCGTACGTTCTCAGACATTTCTTCCTGAAACTAAGTCCCATGTTTGCTACTAGTAGACTTCTATTGCCAGGAATGTCCTTTTTGGCTGTGCTAGTATCTGCTTTTTATGTCCTTGCTCCATCAATCATAGGTTATTCTGCTGCCTCGGTAGCAAAATTCCTTAACTTCATCTACTTTGTGATCACCAATTCTGATGATACGTTTCTCGGTATTCTGATGTCTGCTATTTCTCATTACTTTCCTCTTTCTTCGATTCATTCTCAATCAACAATCTTGTGTTCATTAGACTGTTCGTTCCATTCAGGTGATCTTGTAATTCTTCTTCACTTTCACTGAGGCTCAATGTCATCAGCGAATCTTGACACTGATATCCCTTCATCTTGAATTTTAATTCCATGTTTACTAAATATTACTACCTCGTTTTGGTTTGAAAATTTTTTACTGTCCAATCTTTGCAACAACTCTACCTGTACATACAGGGTGTTTCAAAAATGACCGGTATATTTGAAACGGCAATAAAAACTAAACGAGCAGCGATAGAAATACACCGTTTGTTGCAATATGCTTGGGACAACAGTACATTTTCAGGCGGACAAACTTTCGAAATTACAGTAGTTACAATTTTCAACAACAGATGGCGCTGCAAGTGATGTGAAAGATATAGAAGACAACGCAGTCTGTGGGTGCGCCATTCTGTACGTCGTCTTTCTGCTGTAAGCGTGTGCTGTTCACAACGTGCAAGTGTGCTGTGGACAACATGTTTTATTCCTTAGAACAGAAGATTTTTCTGGTGTTGGAATTCCACCGCCTAGAACACAGTGTTGTTGCAACAAGACGAAGTTTTCAACGGAGGTTTAATGTAACCAAAGGACCGAAAGGCGATACAATAAATGATCTGTTTGAAGCATTTCAACGGACTGGGAACGTGACGGATGAACGTGCTGGAAAGGTAGGGCGACTGCCTACAGCAACCACAGAGGGCAACGCGCAGCTAGTGCAGCAGGTGATCCAACAGCGGCCTCTGGTTTCCGTTCGCCGTGTTGCAGCTGCGGTCCAAATGACGCCAACGTCCACGTATCGTCTCATGCGCCAGAGTTTACACCTCTATCCAACACAAAATTCAAACGCGGCAACCCCTCAGCACCGCTACCATTGCTGCACGAGAGACATTCGCTAACGATATAGTACACAGGATTGGTGACGGCGATATGCATGTGGGCAGCATTTGGTTTACTGACGAAGCTTATTTTTACCAGGACGGCTTCGTCAATAAACAGAACTGGCGCATATGGGGAACCGAAAAGCCCCATGTTGCAGTCCCATCGTCCCTGCATCCTCAAAAAGTACTGGTCTGGGCCGCCATTTCTTCCAAAGGAATCATTGGCCCATTTTTCAGATCCGAAACGATTACTGCATCACGCTATCTGGACATTCTTCGTGAATTTGTGGCGATACAAACTGCCTTAGACGACACTGCGAACACCTCGTGGTTTATGCAAGATGGTGCCCGGCCACATCGCACGGCCGACGTCTTTAATTTCCTGAATGAATATTTCGATGATCGTGTGAGTGCTTTGGGCTATCCGAAACATACAGGAGGCGGCGTGGATTGGCCTCCCTATTCGCCAGACATGAACCCCTGTGACTTCTTTCTGTGGGGACACTTGAAATACCAGGTGTACCGCCAGAATCCAGAAACAATTGAACAGCTGAAGCAGTACATCTCATCTGCATGTGAAGCCATTCCGCCAGACACGTTGTCAAAGGTTTCGGGTAATTTCATTCAGAGACTACGCCATATTATTGCTACGCATGGTGGATATGTGGAAAATATCGTACTATAGAGTTTCCCAGACCGCAGCGCCATCTGTTGTTGAAAACTGTAACTACTGTAATTTCGAAAGTTTGTCTGCCTGAAAATGTACTGTTGTCCCAAGCATATTGCAACAAACGGTGTATTTCTATCGCTGCTCGTTTAGTTTGTATTGCCGTTTCAAATATACCGGTCATTTTTGAAACACCCTGTATATTCCACTGTCAGAGGCATCAGAAAATTTCTCACTTATAAGTTTAGAGTCTGTCATTGGAAGACCAGGGTCTCTGACCTCAAACTCATACGTTTTCCGCCCTGCATTAATCCTAAAAGTTTGTATGTCGTTACAGAATCACCTCGTATAAGGAAAAATAACGCATATGATTGTTGTCTGCTTATAAGAAAATCGCGTTAGGCTTCGTGTAAGGAGGAGGAACGTCTACCCACATAATCAAAATATCCACGGGTGTGCTGCCGGTCTATAGTGCCCGTTGGACACTATAGACCGGCAGCACACCCGTGGATATTTTGATTATCAAATACGCCGGGAGAAACTCAAGAATCACGTCTACCCACATTTTTAGAATTTAACAGTGGCAAGACTGGCGCCTGTCGAGACTGTGGTGTTATGTTCCGCAATATTGCTTCTCACGTATGTTGACAATCCATGAATGCCATACCACAGCTGCTTCATTCGGGCAATACTCAACATTCTGCAGCATCTAAATGGCCCAACGCGATTAGCGCCAGAAAAGACAGACCTTTTGTTTTGTTTTGTTTTCTATTAGATATGGAGCAACACGACCTTCGGTACGGGGATTACTGACACGAGTTCTATTCACTGCAGCAACGATATCACTCGATCCAGGTGCGCCACCACGTCTTCATGTTGGTCGAGTCCTGACTCTGCGTACAACATCACGATGGACGTACAACACAGGCCAGGTCCATAAAGCGTCCTTATGGCACACTTTTACGGTTTCTACTCATGCCCTATGTTGTGTAAAGAGCGAATACAAGTAGTACAGGTGGATGTTCTTCCAACCCTCATCGCTACTGCTCACTGTTGTGAGTTCGTGAAACGGCTTCTGGTGCAGTACACCGCTAAGACAATTTCTCCCTGCCACTGTTACACGGCTATGTCCCAAGGTCAGGTAACAGGACAGGAGAACGAAGTTCCGCAACACTCCAACAAATTAGTAACGAAGTCATACAAATGAGTAAGAAAGATTTACTTATATTTGTGACTTGATGAATAATGAAGTCTGCAACACTGCAACACAAACAGTCCCTCAACGGCAAAGTGAAAATAATAGTAGGTAAACATCACAGTAAATAGCAAATGCAATTTACAACAACTGTCTGTTCACTTCTAAGATATCACTGAACGACGATCACTGCCTAAGGCAGCCGCGGACGATGATCTATAGCGAAGTGGGCGAGAGCTGCCCTTCTATCTTCCGTGTAGGGTTCTATCCGTTGTCGTCATGTCACTGGCGGATAGTATTTGGTCGGTAATTGGCTGAGGCGAAGTCGATGTCTTCATCCACAGCGCCGCCCGTGGCGCTGGTGGAACTCTAGTATGTGGTGAGCCTCTGTGGCAATGGCACCAGCTCGCATCTTTGCGCCTGTAGTGCTTTTGCCCTGGCTGTGTCTTATTCTGACGATACAGCAGGTGTGTCGTGTATATTTTATTGGACGAAGTGCCATTTTTGGTGATTGCAGGGCTTCCTATGCACTTGCCAGTGGTTCTCGAATGTTTTTACACGATCTCTGATGATGCTCCTGTGAGAGTGAAATGCGTCAAAAATAAAATAACTAAAAATAAACATTATGCAATCGAGACTGCCTATTATTTCTTGAGCATCTCAAGTTGGTGCTGAACCATGAGCCAAAAGACGGAGCAGTGCGATTTTCTACCGTCACTTCTGAACAGTAACCAGGGCCATCGTAGCACATGAGCTGGAGTTAGTAAATACGGTAGATTGATACCAATTTTTGGGTGTGCATACTGCTGAAAAGTTGAACTCGAAGAAGCATATTACCGAGCTTATCAAACAATTAAATTCGACTGCTTTCGTTTTTTGTAGAGTTATTAATTTTGGAAACAAATGTCTCAACCTTCCGCATCTTTTCCACCCTCTACTGTTTTACGGAATAAGTTTCTGAGATAACTCATAACTTAGAAAGTAATTATTGATTGCACAAAGAATAGCAATAAGAATAACATCTGGTGTTCACCCACGGACGTCTTGTAGTTACCTCATCAAGGAGCTGTGCATGTTCACTGGACCTTCACAGTACATATATTCGCTACTGATAGTCGTCATTAATAATCCATCAGAATTTGAGAAGAACAGTGATGTCCATACCTACAACACTAGAGGGAAGAGTGACCCTTATTAACCATTGTTAAAGCTCTCAGTGGGTCCAAAGAAGTTCAATATGCCCAATAATATAAAATGTCTGGCAGATAGCGAAGCAGTTATTAAAGCTGATTGAAATTCATTTCTTCTGGACAACTCCTACTCCATTAACAAATTTTTGCTTAAAAAGTAATAGCCAATAAAAATAACACAAGGAATGAAGCACAGCTGATGAATACAGTTGATCGTTAATGACAATGATTTTGTTTGCACTATGTATATCCTCTAAGCCGGCTCATTCCACATCCTTTAAATTAAAGAATCATTCAAATGATCCATAAAACACGTAACGAATAACTAACTACCACAATTAGCTACGGATCTCAAGCCGTTAAGAGCTCTACCTATGTCTTACGTAGTAGGTATATGTAAATTTATCTTTTCAGTGTAATGCAGCACGTCACGTTGTTGTAACTAAACGCAGAGGGTGTTTGACTGCCGCAGTGACTAGAAGTTTGGCAAACTGACTACCAGTTTTCAGTGATATCTCTGACGGTGCGGACTTGTAAACACATTCTTCATCCTCTATCTCAATAGCATTTCAATGCGTTTTACACCGCAATCGTTCGCATTGTTTTGCTTCAGTGATAAGGTAGAAAATTTTCGAACCTATTATATTTTACAGTTGAATCTAACATATCACCCAAATAGAATAAAATATTCCTGTATTATCTTCTTTCTCTATCTATTACGCCACATGTGTCTGCCAATTTATGAATCAGAGAATATAATAAATATCAATTATTTTTATCTGTAATCAGTCATAATGTTTCAGAAACGTGCTTCAGCTATTACATACAGCAGTATCAAGTTATTGTACAAAACACACTTCAGCTACATTTATTACTCGAGGCATTGGGATCTCAGTACAGAGGGACTGTTTTCAAAATCTCAAATAGGTTTCCAATGATTTCACTGATTCGCTTAAACCAAATGGCACAGTGATTCTATTGGAAAGGGCATCGTCATTTTCCTCTTCTATTCTTTTTTTAAAGTAGATTGAGATCCATCTCAAGTAACCTCATCATAATAAGGCTGTTAAACCTATTTCATATTTCCTTTGTCCTTTTATTTAACTAAGATAATTATCGAAGTTTTATTTGTCCGCTCCTAGGAGCTGGAAGAACATCCACACCAAACACTGCTAGTTTCGCCTGAAGTAGGAAGGCTAGGCCACCTAACAGCCCTGTTGACGTAATGTTTCAAAATTGCCGACGTCTAGTGAGCCAGAGAGAAGCGACCAACAAGAAGTATGGAAATTTGCCACTGAAGATTGCTATTCTGTCACGGTGCTGTTGTTGGCGGTTGCCGGAAATTCAGAAACACAAGATGACGACAGACACGATCCCTTATCAATCACCAGGTAAGGGAAGATCCCCTTATGTAACACGTGACAAACCACATTCAATTCGTAATGACACGTTCAGACGCAGAGACATACAGTACCTTAAAGGCTGCGCCAAAGATTAAATTGAGAGGGATGTAGAATATAATCTCTGTAATGTTCATACTGGATTCTCTTTTGTTTCATACTCCAAGAAGGAGTTCAGATACACTTTCGATTGTTACCTTGTAGGGGACGGACGTAATTTTTTATGTGTGCGGAAAGGCAGCCATCTTGTTAGTATTTATGGTTTGTGCGACGAGCAGAGCAAGTCTTATTGCCTTGTGAATAAAAAATAGTGAGAACTATCTAAGTTTTACGAGAATTATGTAAAGCGAAGTAGCATCGTGTTCCTTGGTTTCATCGTCTTCGTGAAGTAAACCGATGCCGACTTAGGAAGATACACACGGTCAACAAAGAGAAGAACATCGATGGGGACTAATGAATTAATATTGTGGCAGAAGGACTAATTCTACCTCCAAGGTATCAACAATCACGTAGAATTCAAAAATGTAATTAATTGGAATTGTAAATTATATTACAGGCCAATTTCACTCAGTGCTGAATTCGTCCGCATTCAAGCCGGTGAATACAGTCCGTAAAAAAGCCTGTCAAAAATTCATAAGTTACAGTTCCATACCCATAATTTTCTCTCTTTTCACAAATCAATAAAATTTAATGTTTTTATTTATTTCGTCACACTGGCGACCGCTGACAGGGACAGTGCTGGTGGAACAAAGAATAAGTACTTGATTGTTATACTACAAATGTACTTGTACTAATTACTGTTTCTCTGTTACATGACGCACATGGAAAATACAAATAAGGTGAAACAATATTAATTGTATAAACGGATGGCACAATAACCAGAAGGAAGAAGGACAAGCATTTACAAAACTAACGTAATCGTGAGTGACGCAGCTCAGCCGGAATTGAGGTAGGAAAGCGCAAACGCGTGTAGCGGCTGCACCTTGGCTGCTCCACTTAAAGCAGAACCTTTTCCTTCCCATATTAAAATCCTAGTAGTGTTTGTGGCTGCATACAATTTCACTTTGATAATTACTTCTTTATGTCCAACACTTACAGAATTGAAAGACATAGTGCGCCATCCTGTAAATTTCCGACGCGCAAAAATAACTATCACGAGATATTTTTATTAATTCAACTGCGAGAGAATTTAAAGATTTAGATTAACAGTGAAGTCCAGATAAAAATAATATCTTCACAATGGAATCAGAAAATTTTAATTTGACAAATGTTCATGGACACGGCACCGATTCTGACTATAGTGACGCAAATGATGACGCAATTAGTTTTTCAGCACAACATTATGTGGAAGTAAATACAATTCAATTGCACTTCACATGGATTAACGGACCACTTGCAAATGAAACCTTGTACACAATCGATGAAGCATCGATTACCAGATCAGACGAAAATATTTCGCGTGAAATCAGTGAACCTAGCCCGGTTGCGATTCAGTCAGACCGTGGTAGAGAAACAATAGTTACAAATAATGGTATAAATACAAACACACAAGCTTTGATATTTACGCTTGAGGCATCACATAGTCTGATGTCAAACCTGAGCACGCAATTATCTGATTTAAAAATCAGCCACAACATGACAAACTCAAAATTGTTAAGCATGGAAAGTGGGTTCCAACTGCAGTTTTCAAGTGTAAACACGGAATTTGAAAATATGCACAAACATTTCGATCAACGCTTAAATAAACTCACCAATGAAATCGGTCAAAAGATCGAAGGCACAGTCATCAAAACAGTCACTAGTGTATATAATGTATTGGCAAATGATTTAGAAAAGAAATTTTCAGATCTTACAAACAAACATGAACAGGAAATGTCAGAAATCGTAGAAACACACAATCAAAGACAAACGGTACAAAAAGAAATACATGAAACGTTCAGGCTATTCAATTAAATGTAACCAGAGTACAGTCCGCATGTGAAGAAATAACTGACCAAGTTAATAAAGTTAACGTGAAGTCGGTCTTCTGAAACAGGAGACTTGACGTATCAACGCGGACATTATCAAAATAAATGAAACTCTAGAAACCGGTAATGTAAATGAATCAATAACTGACCGGGAAACAAAACTTTTTGAAAAATTAGGTAATGAAATCAAAGCAGCCGAGGACAGAATACGTATAGAAATTGCGGGTAGACTGAATGTTTCAAATGATTTGCCTACGTCAAGCAACAGGCAGCGTGACACTTATTCGGCCGTGCCAGATTACAATGTCAATAACGCAGAACATCACGCGCCCAGTCCGGCGTATGTGCACGCACCGGCGCAGGCAAACAATGGCTATTCGCCAAACGCGGTTCTGCAACAGGCAGTAGGCGTGTCGCCTTGCATCTCGACGATTCTAGTCGATGAGAGCCCGTTAAAACATAGACAGGTTCCAGTTTTCTTCATAGAATCTAGAAAAACCCATCCAATCGTATTCGCAAGAGCATTTAAAAACGTCTTACCAAGAAACTGGACTGAGGCACAGAAGATCAGATATGTAGTAGGCTTCACACAAGGCAACGCACTTTTGTGGGCCACAGACGTGACTGAACAGTGCGTCACCTACGAACAATTTGAACGGGCTATCTTGCGAGAAATATTGGTCGACTGGGGTCCAAGAAAGACTGCGACGTGAGGTATTCAACCCACAACCGTTCAACCTAAAAAACGGCGGGTTGAGAAAGTATTTCGAAAAGTATTTGAATAAAACGCGCTATTGAAACCATCCAATACCGCACGTACATGGTCTCAAAATTCTGAAAAACAGAGTACCCCCGAACTTACGTGAAAAATTGGTAACCATACCGGAGAACGACCTTGAATACTTTCTTTCCGTGCTTGACTCAATTGATCTAATATATGAAGAAGAGGCGAGCACAAGTAATTGGAATGAACACTCCGTAACCAATCAAAACAACGGTAACGGAAATCATTTTAATGGCAGTGGACAAAACCAACACAGTTGTCATCCGTATGCGACAAGGCCAAATAATGGAAACTGGAATTACGGAAATCGGAGGAATTCCGCGCCACAGAGACGTGAAGACCGAAGATATAATACAGATTACGGTCCACGCCGGTATGGAAATGATAGAAATCACGTGAATGATTGGTCAGGCCCGCGTGATGAAAGGCGGCACACGAATAAAAATTACAATAGTTACAGTAATAGGAATGACCGACCAAGGAGAAATAGCGACGGCCGGCCGCAAGAAAATGTTGCACGCAGCGGTCCGGAAACTAATAGGCGACGGAATAACCACTCAGTACCTTCGTAGAGGTAACGGACAGTAACCTAGCTACACCGTTGCCCCCCCCCCCCCCTCCCCCGGTAAACAACAATCGGTCGCAATGAGCCCCCACCGGCCGATCGATTTGACAACAGGGTGCACAAACAAGCACACATTACATCTTAAACAATTATTTTTAAGATATGATCAGGATGCTACCGTAAAAGAAGATCTATGTGAAGAAGAGATGAAAGCACCGAACAAGGTAAGTGACCTCGTGCAGGCTGTAATAACAGCAAAGATAGGAACTATAATTACCAACGTAATTTTAGATACAGGCGCATCTGCGAGTATTATTTCTAACAGTTTATTTAAAGAAGTTTCGAAAGCATTAAAAGTACCAGTGTTGCCAACGGAAAATTGTAAAATCTTGACAGCTGTAGGTACCAACTCAAAAAGTATTAAGTGACATACGCAAATACCTGTTACCATTAGCGATATCACAATAAACTGTACATTCTTAATCGTTGACAAGTAAATCGTCAATTGTATTTTAGGTATGGAAGTTTTCCGGCAGTATAAAGTAAACATCGATATAGGCAGCGGACTTTGCTATTTCCGAGTGGGCAGTCGTAGAGTGAAGGTCAATCTTGTAAAGTCAACAATAGAGCGTAATGGCCAATTACTGAAGCAAGCTGAAGTAAAATTAGTTTACCAACAAGTGGCATTGATAGATATTCCTTTCCCCGAACTATTAGACAAGAAATAATTAACGAACGAGAAGGTAGGAAATCCACTTGTCTTTCAGGGAACTCAACAAAATGAAGTACCAGATCTTATTTATGAATACCGAGACATTTTTAGAAAACAGCCGACAATAATCAAAAATTATGAATACAAAATGGAAGTCTACCCCTATAAAAAATACTGCCATAAATCATACGCGATACCATGGGCAAAGAAGCAGCGGTTCGCAGAGAAATAGATAGAATTGTTCTGTGGAAGGTGATAGAACCTTCGCATTCACCGTACTGCAGTCCCATCCTATCTGTCAGCAAACCTGACGGGTCACTCAGATTAGTACTTGATGCACGGGAAATTAATAAAATCATCTTACCAATATGCACTAGGCCGGAAAACTTAGATGAGTTGACATGAAGGCTTCGTATTGGCAAATAGGCCTACATAGTGATAGCAGAAAATATACTGCGTTCATTCAACCTTGCAGAAGCTATCAGTTCCAAGTACTGCCATTTGGACTCAACGTAAGTGTTGGGGTGTTTATAGAGGCTTTAGACCGAGTATTGGGTCCACAACTGACTAGCAAAGTGACGTTGTATGTAGACGATCTCTTGATAACCACGGAGACCTGGCAAGAGCATGTAGAAATGGTACACAAGGTGTTCCAAAAGTTCCGAGAATATGATGTCACAGCAAATATTAAGAAGTCCGAATTCGGAAGAGATCGAATAAAATTTTTAGTCCACATTATTTCACCAAGTGGAATTTTACCAGATTCAAAAATGCTTGAAGCCATAAAATATTCTGGAGTCACGTAATTTTTTTCGAAAATTCATGCCCAGTTACTGAATAGTGATTCCCTACTCAACCTTTTAAGGAAAAACCACACATGGCTGTGGGCAGAAAAATGTGAGGAAGATTTCGTAAAAATCCAACAGGGACTCATAAATGCACCCATTTTGAAGCATCCTAACATGAACTACAACTTTTGTTTGAGCACAGACGCCTCATGTCAGGGATTACGCTCTTGTCTGATCCAATTACTAAATAATAATGGAGAACAGAAAGTAAACATAATTAGTTTTGCCAGTAGAACGTTAACGGAATGTGAAAGAACCTATTCGTCAACTGAACTTGAAGCGTTAGCTGTAGTGCGGGCTTTCCGCAAGTTCCAATACTATCTCTGGGGAAGGCATACACGAGTGTTTTGTGACCATCAAGCATTATCGTTTTTACTCACATGTAAATTACTGCACAAACAGATTGCACGTTGGTGTTTATTCCTCCAGGAATTTGATTTCGATATAGTTTATATCAAGTGTGAACAGATGTAATTGCCGACGCATTATCGCGCTTGCCACAAGGCTTGAGCGAGTTCAATGAATTGATCGAGCGACTTCCGATTTTAGAGATTTTCTGATGCATGGTGGCACATTTCAACCATATTACAGAAAGATGTGTAAAGACATGAGCAAACCACAAAAGCAAGACAATAGATGGAGACAAGTTATACAAAAACTGCAGGCCGATGACAATAGTACACTGAAACAATATTACACACTGTCAAAGGATGTTCTTTTGTACAGGTGCAATCCACAATCCAACACCTGGTGTGTATGCATACCTGAAGAATACATAGATAATTTGATAAGACACACACATAGGGTATGGGGACACTGCGGGGTATCAAAATGTACAGCGAAAATATCAACGTATTGCTACTTCCCGAATCTCAGACGCAGGATTGAACAAATAATATAAAAGTGTACAACATGTCAGAAGGTTAAACATCTTAATAGATCTTGTTAGGACGTATTACATCCCATCATTCCAACTAGACCAAGAGAACTATTTTCCGTGGAAGCAGCACGACCATATCCACGAGCTAGGGGAGTAGTTAGATAAGTGATCGCATTTTATGATGTCTTCACAAACTACTTAAAAATGTATGCTATAAAAGCAGCACTGTCAGGATCAATAATCAAACGCATGATGGAAGATTTCACACCACTAGTGGGAAAACCGAAAATTATATTAACTGATAATGCAACAAACTTCACTAGTAATAAGGGGGAAACATTTCTTGAATCTCAAAAGATAAAATATATATTGGTATCCAAAATTCACCAAGAATAGATCCCGATGGAGAGAAATTTTAAAGAATTTAATCGCTTTAGAAGAAATTATATACCAAATAAACAGACAAAATGGGTGAAATACATAGCCACATTTCAGCATCTTGTAAATAATGTAATTCATACTTCAACAGGCTTTACACTTACACAGTTAATGTTTCAAGGCACAGAACTTGACGAATGGGCTAAACCTTTACCTAAATTAGCCACAAGAGAAATAACACTAGACGTAAAGGTACGTCAAGCCCTACTACAGATGGAAGAACAAGCAGAAATAAGGAGAAAACAGCTGAACAAAAAGATAAGAAAGGTTACAGAATTTAACAAAGGGCGGGAAGTACTATTATGTACCCACCCAAAATCCTCTAAAATTAAGGCGTTAAACAAAAAGTAGCAGTTGTTGTATGATAGTCCTTTCATTATAATAGACAAACCTCCGACAGGATGTTATCTGTCAGGTAACGCACGAACGGGCAAGGTGAAAGGGTTATACCCCCACAAGGATATCAAGGATTTTTTTCATTAGAGTTTATATGTTATTTTAGCAAAATTGAAATTATACAACCTTGGATCACACAGTAAACCTAAGAAACATGCGAACACGAAAAAAAAAAAAACAAGTTCGGTGTTCTTAGTTTAAGAAGTACATTGAAAAAGACAGTCAGTTAGTGAAAAACATGCATTAAAATAGAAAACGTAACTGAAGTTTCAATTAAACATCGAAACTAGTAACCAACTGAAGGGCATATGCCAGCTTTAAAACGCATAGTTAACCACACCTAATGAAACATGTGTTACTGGGACTCTTAACACTATAAAATAAACCATACGGTACTTTCGTAGTCTAACTCAGTTATTTAAGAGAGAGAAACAATGACAAATTAGCGCGTAGGTCAGAGTTTGTTCGCTTGAGACGAGCAACAAACCACGCGTCGACGTTGCAATACAACGCTCAGCTGACGAGCACGCGATAGCGGCATGGCAAGACGAGGGCATTGGCCGCGCTGTAGGCAGCGAGCCGGGGAGAAATCTTCCTCCTTCCCTGTCCGATCAGCTGAGTGTATACAAAGCGCGAAGGCGCATGCGCGGTCGAGTCCAGACGACACGTGACTCATATTACACGATGGCGGCTATCACAAGTAATATTCACCAACAATGCAGAGTTTTCCCCGTGCCTGCAGTCCAGTCGTGGTATATAAGCGCGCATGCGCGGAACGTTTAAAAGTTTTGAGACCACGCTTACTTTGAGACACAGTGACGAAAGTCGTTCGAAAACAATAAAGACAAGGGTACACAAGTCTTGCAAATAGTAGCTTAGAAAATTTAATAATAAGCTGGTACTTCGTAATAAAAGTGAACATACGAGTACATACTGGTCATGGACGATATTGTAATATTATATTGATTAAAATCTTAGCTTATACGGAAGGAGAAAGAAGATAGCACAATAGAAAAAAGTAAATAATGCAGATATATAACCGGAAGAAAGGCTATGTACACGAGAACAACACACAATTACATATAGAGAAAAGATAGCAGCAAAGAGGAAAGCAAGAGATAACGCATACATTTACATTACACAGCAGCGAGCGACGTTCAAAACGAACAACAAGACAAACGCGTCAATTTTTGTGTCCAAGGAAGCGAATGACAGAAGCTTTAAAAAAAGGGAAATAATAAACAGATCTATGCACGTGAGTAATGAACCGAATCGCCCTCAAAACAAAAACCAAGGCTTTAAAGAGAGAGAAACACATTAACGTTAGCAAACACATAAAGCACTCAGCAAACACAACTTTGTAGAATATACACTCCTGGAAATTGAAATAAGAACACCGTGAATTCATTGTCCCAGGAAGGGGAAACTTTATTGACACATTCCTGGGGTCAAATACATCACATGATCACACTGACAGAACCACAGGCACATAGACACAGGCAACAGAGCATGCACAATGTCGGCACTAGTACAGTGTATATCCACCTTTCGCAGCAATGCAGGCTGCTATTCTCCCATGGAGACGATCGTAGAGATGCTGGATGTAGTCCTGTGGAACGGCTTGCCATGCCATTTCCACCTGGCGCCTCAGTTGGACCAGCGTTCGTGCTGGACGTGCAGACCGCGTGAGACGACGCTTCAGCCAGTCCCAAACATGCTCAATGGGGGACAGATCCGGAGATCTTGCTGGCCAGGGTAGTTGACTTACACCTTCTAGAGCACGTTGGGTGGCACGGGATACATGCGGACGTGCATTGTCCTGTTGGAACAGCAAGTTCCCTTGCTGGTCTAGGAATGGTAGAACGATGGGTTCGATGACGGTTTGGATGTACCGTGCACTATTCAGTGTCCCCTCGACGATCACCAGTGGTGTACGGCCAGTGTAGGAGATCGCTCCCCACACCATGATGCCGGGTGTTGGCCCTGTGTGCCTCGGTCGTATGCAGTCCTGATTGTGGCGCTCACCCGCACGGCGCCAAACACGCATACGATTATCATTGGCACCAAGGCAGAAGCGACTCTCATCGCTGAAGACGACACGTCTCCATTCGTCCCTCCATTCACGCCTGTCGCGACACCACTGGAGGCGGGCTGCACGATGTTGGGGCGTGAGCGGAAGACGGCCTAACGGTGTGCGGGACCGTAGCCCAGCTTCATGGAGACGATTGCGAGTGGTCCTCGCCGACACCCCAGGAGCAACAGTGTCCCTAATTTGCTGGAAAGTGGCGGTGCGGTCCCCTACGGCACTGCGTAGGATCCTACGGTCTTGGCGTGCATCCGTGCGTCGCTGCGGTCCGGTCCCAGGTCGACGGGCACGTGCACCTTCCGCCGACCACTGGCGACAACATCGATGTACTGTGGAGATCTCACGCCCCACGTGTTGAGCAATTCGGCGGTACGTCCACCCGGCCTCCCGCATGCCCACTATACGCCCTCGCTCAAAGTCCGTCAACTGTACGAGAAAAAGGTGAGTAGTGTGATCGACGACCTGTAAACAAAAGGAATCGCCTATAAAATAAACTGAAAACAAAAACGTCATACAGAATTTTATGCTGCACTGAAGCTATGAAAGTAGGAATATTCGTGTACATAGATTTTGATGACAACCGATGCATTAAAATGTCTGTTTTTTTTCTCATAACACAAGACGCCTATAAGCGCACTTTAATTGAAGATGATACACGCACACAAGGGAGTGCCGCTATTATGAAACACTGTACATAGTAATAGTAGTTACACCCTGAACTTCAAGATTGTATGTTTATATGCCCATGTTAATGTATGAAGTTTTATTAGGGTTAATGATCTACAAGCACATCAGAACGTGCTTAAGCACAAAACACTGTACATATTAGGGTTATGCTACATATAAATGATTGTTTCGTGCATTTTCAGATTTTATGCGTAAAGAAACCGTAGAATACACGTAGTAGTTGCCATTGCCCTAATTAGAAGGTAAAAAATTCCCTTCCCAAGCTTCAGTGAAGCGGCTTCAGCTGTATTCTTGGCACGCTTATGCATGTCGTTGTGTATGAAGAATACGTAACGTAAGTTAAACCTTAACTTACACACGAGTTCAAAAATGAAACCAAAGGACTTGTACCTTCTAACTGATTAATGGAAAAAGGTGTGTGTGTCAGTAAAATCCACACAGTTTTAATCTGCCAGGAAGTTTCATATCAGCGCACACTCCGCTGCAGAGTGAAAATCTCATTCTGGAAACATCCCCCAGGCTGTGGCTAAGCCATGTCTCCGCAATATCCTTTCTTTCAGGAGTGCTAGTTCTGCACGGTTCGCAGGAGAGCTTCTGTAAAGTTTGGAAGGTAGGAGACGAGGTACTGGCAGAAGTAAAGCTGTGAGTACCGGGCGTGAGTCGTGCTTCGGTAGCTCAGTTGGTAGAGCACTTGCTCGCGAAAGCCAAAGGTCCCAAGTTCGAGTCTCGGTCGGGCTCACAGTTTTAATCTGCCAGGAAGTTTCATATCCGCGCACACTCCGCTGTAGAGTGAAAATCTCATTCTGGAAACATCGCCCAGGCTGTGGCTAAGCCATGTCTTCGCAATATCCTTTCTTTCAGGAGTGCTAGTTCTGCACGGTTCGCAGGAGAGCTTCTGTAAAGTTTGGAAGGTAGGAGACGAGGTACTGGCGGAAGTAAAGCTGTGAGTACCGGGCGTGAGTCGTGCTTCGGTAGCCCAGTTGGTAGAGTACTTGCCTGCGAAAGGCAAAGGTCCCGAGTTCGAGTCTCGGTCGGGCACACAGTTTTAATCTGCCAGGAAGTTTCAATGTATTCTATGTGTTACGTGTTATTCCGTTTTTTGTGATGTATTTTGCATTTCATGCCAAGTCCCGTGACTTACCAATTTGTGAATACTTATGTGCAATGACCAGAAGTATCGAGGGGAATGACTCTCAGTGCAATAGGTAAAAGGCATTAATGTGAAGAAAACAGTGTAGTGAAAAAGGAAGTTTCGATCGCAATACTCGCGGTTAAAGTGGTGTGTGTAGAAATTAAAATTGTGCAAAGTAGTGCAACGTTGCAAGTGTCAGCGAGCCTAAACAAGTGACATCGAAAATTGAAGCTTGTATCGTCAAACGACCATGGCGACACAATAAGGCAAGACAATGCCAAACAAGTTTGACATGGTACGTTTCTTACCTGGAGCTGCATCGACGGGATCGTGCTCCGCCTCGCAAATAGTGTGGTGTGTTCTTCGGGGCACATATTCCAATGTACCACGTCGTATCCGCTCGGAGTACTGGAAGGAACTACAAAAAGCACACGCATACTGAGGTTAGGAAGTCTAGACGGTACCCGCACGTTGGTGTATATTTACTGCACTGGCACGCGCATTCAACCAACGTTGCCCACTAACGGACGTCTAAACACGGGGGCTAGCTCGTCGCCCCAGAATAAATACAGAAAGCAATACAAGGACTCAATTTTCACCTCTGATGAGGAAGGGAACATTTGTAAGTAACGTTGTATTCTTCGTATATATTATTGTACAAACTTTACTACATGATGTCGTTTTCTCAGTATTAATCAAAAGTTTGTATGTTAGGATTAAGGTTTTGTAAATATTATCATAAGTATGCCAAAAACTGACACACAGTCAGTAATACGAAAGAATTCACAGTGCCATGAAAATGAGAGAGTAAAAATGAAGTTTGTAAACAAAAGACCCCCAAACCTATCAATTGTAAGTTCGACTACTGTATCCAGCCAAACAAATAGAACTTTCTCGTGACAGTATACAGTAGGGGGGCAGTTATAATGACACATTCCGACGCAGAGACATACAATACCTTAAAGGCTGCGACAAAGATTAAACTCAGAGGGATGTAGAATATAATCTCTGTAATGTTCATACTGGATTCTCTTTTGTTTCATACTCCAAGAAGGAGTTACGATACACTTTCGATTATTACCTTGTAGGGGACGGATGTAATTTTTGATGGGTGCGGAAAGGCAGCCATCTTGTTAGTATTTATGGTTTGTGCGACGAGCAGAGCAAGTCTTATTCCCTTGTGAATAAAAAACAGTGAGAAGTATCAAAGTTTCACGAGAATTATTTAAAGCGACGTAGGATCGTATTCCTTGGTTTCCACCGTCTTCGTGAAGTAAACCGGTGCCGAGTTAGGAAGATCCGCACGGTCAACAAAGAGAAGAACATCGAAGGGGACTAATGAATTAATATTGTGGCAGAAGGACTAATTCTTCGTCTAAGGTATCAACAATGACGTAGAATTCAAAAATGTAATTAACCTGAAATTTAAATCATATTACAGGCAAATTTCACTCAGTACTGAATTCGTCCGCATTCAAACCGGTCAATACAGTCCGTAAAAAACCTTTTCAAAAATTCTTAAGTTACAATTCCATTTCCATAATTTTCTCTCTTTTCAAAAATCAATAAAATTTAATGTGTTTACTTATTGCACCACAAATTCCATGTCTCCCCATCCCTCCCAATGACAGACGTTCTCCTATCAGTCATATCCCTGGAATTTACAGTGATACAGTGATACCTACCATAATGAAGCCCCAGATCACACATCAGAACGATCTGAATATCTTACAAGTATTTATCAATTAAATGTGTGAAACCTGGTGGTAGTCAAGGAAAGGGAGGATTCGGTTACGGTTGTGCACAGGGCCATAATCAGTTACTACTGGTTGCCTTTTACAATTCCACACAATTTATTTTAAGCCAATAACTCCAGACTCGACAATAAATAAAAAAAAATACCACACATTATTAATGAAGGAATAAACAACAGTGTAATTAATAGTGTTTTCAGTGAGTTACAATTTAGCAAATGACCATTAAATACAGATACAACAATAATGCTTCAAAAGCAAGCCACTGTGATCTAAGCAGAAGACCTAATACTCCAGGATTGGCAATAAAATAAGAATTGTTTAAAACTCGCTGCAACTTACAAATTAAAGGTATTCAAATATTAAATGCATGTCGCCACCAACACTGCAGACAGCATCAGACGCCGGGAATGGCAGTAAATAAGGTTTTAAAGGATTACTGCTGAAATACAAAAACAAAATCAGAATTTTAAGGCAAGTGACCGCAATCACGGCTGAAGGCCTTACACGCCAAGATCGGCAATAATATAAAAAATTTTGAAACCTTGTGTAAAACAGGAAATGCAATAACAAAAGTTAATTAAAAGAACAAGCAAATGATCCAGATGGCGCTCCAGGAATCGACCTCTGAGAAGATCCGGCAACAAAGACTTTCGCGAGCGATGAGATACACTGTCAAGAGTTGCATTCACTGCATAAGATATTAACTCAGACAAGTGGCAGTCTAACGAATGTTGCTGAAGCTGCCTGACGTCCGATAAACCAAATGCAACGATGGAACAATACGCCAAACCCGGAACCGGCGGTCTGCACTACATCCAGAATACTGTGTTTAGAGCCCCTGGAACGAGAAAGGAATCATTACCACCAGAGTAGAGGAGTCACCAATCGGCCTACAATCAAGAAGCTGTCAAAACTACACGCCTTACCGGACAGGCGAGGAAATGTTCACTGCCGTTACATATACTAACCCCCAGGGCAGGTAACTGGGGCGTTAGCGGCCACTAGGCAAGAAGAATTACCGCTGGTTGACTTTAACAAATCGTAACAAGTTGAACATAGTCAGCAGTAATAAGAAGTCGAGGAAAGCTCTTCAGATCCGCTTTCCCCAAGCACTCCACTAGTTGCTCTTCACCTTGGCGACATTACGAGCAGCAGCATTAACCCAAGTCACTAGAGAACTCCGAGATGTCACAATGGTGGAGGTTTCTCTACTTGGATTAAAATGTACTCATGTTAAACCTTGCTGGATCCGGTTACGACGAGGTCGTGCACCCTCTTGACCTCAGCCCTTCCATCCGGCAGTCTATACGAGCCTCCAGCGGTCCTGGCGTGTTCCCGCACTGCGCGGACCTCGCTTCTCCTCAGTCCCCAACCGAACTCGCACACTCACACGACCCGGAAAAACAGCGACGTTGCCCCAAAGATAGTGCAACAGTTACTACATATTGATAACCGCCGCTGCTGCCACTAGCATACAGGCAACGCTTGCGAAACCGAGTGACGCCATTCAACACTAGAAGAAGACAAACAACCCCAACAATGCTAACTGAACGACACCGTCTGGCCTCCAACAGAGGGCGGAAACCTACAAAGAGCACTAACACGAGTCGAAGCACAGCTCAATGTGTTTATCCAAACAATTAAGTGTAGGCTGAGCCTAGCAACATTTCAGCGTCTAAAATACGTCAGTATAATACACACACGCACACACACAGACACACACATCCATACTTTCTATGATTCACGTAAAATTAGAAAATTGTTTACACAAGTGTGTTGCTAACCATGATTTCACTCTCCACTGCAGGAAATGGTTTATGTGAAATGCTGTACACTGATCAGTAAATTTACATTTTGCACCTTTGAGCTTCATTGGAAACTGCATACGTACCATTCACTGTAGTTGTCGATGATACTGCTCCACAGGCTTGAAAATACGGAATAAATTCAACTAATAATTTTTTAAGTTTCTGTTGCTTGTCATAGCCAACAGTTAGCAGTGATCATAGTTCGAAACTAGAAATTTATTATTTGGCACAACAAAAATTGTCTCATCAGCTTTCAGTAAAGGAATAGTGAGGTTTTCGGAAAACGAAAACCACAAATTTGGGAATGTTAAACAGTGTTAATTGCTTTAGGTAACAAAAAAAAAGTTCCTGTAGAACATCGAAAATTTCTTGCTTTTCGGTTATAAACATGATGTTAAATATAACTCTCCACTCAGTTATTGCCTCAGCATTTTCATATTTATAAATGCAAAGCACAATATTTTGTTTGTTGTACAATAATACTGTGGAACACTCCCAATACTTTGTTTTTAATTCATAATTATTCTTGCTGAGTATTCAGTGTTGCCCAGGTATGTGCTTGTTCCACTTCTATTAGTTCATATCCTCCTTTTCTCTCTGTGTGTCCATCTCCTCCGCCCCCTCACTATTCATCTCCTTCTTCTTTCCGCTCCCACCCCCGTCTTTCTCCCACACTCTCTCTGTACATCTGCTCTTCCCCCTCTGTTAATCTACTCCTTTCGCTCTTTCCGCCTTCTTGTCCCTCTTCCATGTCCATCTCTTTCTTACCCCTTTATCCCCTTGTCAGCGTCTCTATCTCCTTCCACTCCTTCTATCTCCGCCTCACCTCTCTCTCAACCAATCTCATCCTCTTTCCGTCCTCAGTCCACCTCCGCCTCCCTCTCGCTCTGCTCATCTGCTCTTCCTCCATTTTTCTGACCGTTAGCCCTTCCTCTGCTCTCTGTCCACCTCTCCTCCCCCCTCCCCCCATAACTATGTCCATCTATTTCTTGCACCACTCTGTCTCTTCCTCCCCCTTTCCTTTCCGCGTTATAAGCCCCACCCCAATAGGAGCTTGCTTGTTCTTACCCAACAGTAATTCTTTAGAGATAGTAGGAAATATGTGTGCTCAACTTGGCTGATATCGATCAAGGGAGGCGTTTTTTATCCACAGCGTTGCCCACATATGCACATGTCATTGAAATTTAACGTATTTCCCACATATAGGTACCCATATTTCACCTGCAACTCTGGTGAATTTCGCGCTGCAGTTTCGTTTCCCCGTTTATGATGTCATATCTTCCGGACTATGTGTTGCACAATAACATAATTTTGTTAGTACACTTACCGGAAAGCATGGATTCTCTCTACGAAATTTGCCGCGGATAGGCACAGTAGGAAATAAGAAATATATTTAAACTTCATGTATGTTGATGCAGTTTTTACGCATTTCAGTGTTTATGACGTCGTATCTCCTGAAATATAACTGTAGGTTCATTCAGTGGTATATGTGAAAATTCTCTCAAGAATACAGACAATGCAATAAATTAAAAAGTCGTGCCTGATGCGGCAGTTTTCCGATATGAATAGCGAAAAACTAGGAAACGAGTAACATTCTTCCTTTCAGTATTTTTTAGGTATTGTTAGTGACGAAATGTTTCATAAAGGTTTGAAATTATCTCTGAAGTTTGTTCCAGGCCCTTAAGTTCTCACATTCTCAAACAGTGGATGGGTATTCACGCATTTTGAGCTGCACTTCTGTTTATCACCATCGCCATCCCTGTGACAGATGTTTCTTACCCCCACAGTAAGTCTTTCCAGACAGAAAGAGGAATCATTTAACACCAATAGCGAGATTTATCTAGCACTGCCGTTACAGAATACAACATTACTCTAAACAAGTTACTTTGAAGTTGTGGACGTTCTCCAAATTTAACAAAAAATACGGTACAATATATTTCCCTTACTTTACGTCTATGGTCACCAACTTTTTGTCATCATACTGCCGGTTTCGGTCCATAACAACCATCTTCAGATCTGTTTTACAAAAACATGTGCTAATACAGTACACATTTAGTTCAGTACGTGACAACAGCTACACTAATAAATACCGATGACCTGCCAACAGAGGTAACCCCGATACAACAGGCGCGGCTAGATAACGTTTCTTACCATATGTAAAGATAATATCACAGTCTCATCAGAGATACGCAATGCTAATAACGTTTAACGTCTCCTCTAGCCTTGTTAATTGCCACAACTCGGCGAGAAAAAGAGTTTTCACGTTTCGTCGTGCAAGGCATACAGAGCTGAAGTCCCTCACTCAAGATCACACCATGCAGTGCTACAAAACTGTGGAATGTTCGTTGTTCCATCAGCTTTTCGAAACAGTCTCTCACTCCTTCTACAGACTTACTATTTAATGAGACAACTGAGATGTGGTAGTGGCTTATGCGTGTTCGTCAAAACAAGGACTTTTGCTTGTAGTCGTGTGGATACGCCTTTCTCAATGGCATGTGACGTAGACTTTTTCCCGTTTTTTCAACTGCCTTGTGTTGCAGGGCCAGCTCCATTTGGCGCTACAATCCCGCTGCCTAAGGCATGTGATGAGATGATGTGAGATTTCTGCCAACATGCCCCGGAACTTTCATTGATTCCCGCCGATTTGTTAATACGTCACTTTACCTATCTCGAGGCCCACGAGAAAGACAGGCCGCGGTGCGTACGTCACGAAGGTCGGCCTGAACTCGCTCGCTCGCTCGGCTCAGCAGACAAAACGCGTTTCTAAACATGTTAACTCGCAGCTGGGTGTGTACGCACTAACGAGGTTTGCAGCTTGTACTAGATTCTGCTATTTTGAAGTCTTATTGATTAATAGTACTACAAAAAAATTAATTTAAGGTCAATACTGTGTAAGCAGGCTGTTTAAGTTTTTATGTTGGTAACGTCACGTACTGCTCTGTATGAAAATCGCTGACTGCGCTGTGTGCAGTCTGTGGCTGGTTCGACTCATTGTTGGAATATTCGCTTGTGTAGTGTTGGGCAGTTGGATGTGAACAGCGTGTAGCGTTGTGCAGTTGGAGGTGAGCCGCCAGCAGTGGTGGATGTGGAGAGAGAGTTGCCAGAGTTTTGAGAGGTTGCTATAAGCCGTCGATCTGGACGAGTGTGCGCCAGAAAAAGGAAATTTGTAAAGATGCATGGCATGAATTGATAGATATACATACGACGACTTTTGAACATTATTAAGGTAATTGTTTGTTGTCTATCAAAATCTTTCAATAGCTAACCATGCCTATCAGTAGTTAGTGACTTCAGTAGTTAGAATCTTTTATTTAGCTGGCAGTACTGGCGCTTGCTGTATTGTAGTAGTTCGAGTAACGAAGATTTTTGTGAGGTAAGTGATTCATGAAAGGTATAGGTTGTTGTTAGTCAGGGCCATTCTTTTGTAAGGATTATTGAAAGTCAGATTGCGTTGCGCTAAAAAAATATTGTGTGTCAGTGTAGTGATGATAAGAATAAGTAAAGAGAGAAATGTCTGAGTACGTTCAGTTTAACTCAGCTGTCTTTGTATCAAATAACGTAGAAGTTTACTTGCACAGTCATTCATAACTGCAGCATTAGAAAATTGTAGCGAAATGCAGGAAGATCTGCAGCGGATAGACACTTGGTGCAGGGAGTGGCAACTGACCCTTAACATAGACAAATGTAATGTATTGCGAATACATAGAAAGAAGGATCCTTTTTTGTATGATTATATGATAGCAGAAAATACACTGTTAGCAGTTACTTCTGTAAAATATGTGGGAGTATGCGTACGGAACGATTTGAAGTGGAATGATCACATAAAATTAATGTTTGGTAAGGCGGGTGCCAGCTTGAGATTCATTGGGAGAGTCCTTAGAAAATGTAGTCCTTCAGCAAAGGAGGTGGCTTAGAAAACACTCGTTCGACCTATACTTCAGTATTGCTCATCAATGTGGGATCCGTTCCAGGTCCGGTTGACAGAAGAGATAGAGAAGATCCCAAGAGTGGCGGCGCGTTTCTTCACAGGGTTATTTGGTAACCGTGATAGCGTTACGGAGATGTTTAACAAACACAAGTGGCATACTCTGCAAGAGAGGCGCTCTGCATCGCGGTGTAGCTTGCTGTCCAGGTTTCGAGAGGGTGCGTTTCTGGATGAGGTATCGAATATATTGCTTCCTCCTACTTATAATTACCGAGGAGATCACGGATGTAAAATAAGAGAGATTAGAGCGCGCACGGAGGCTTTCCGGCAGTCGTTCCTCCCGCGAATCATATGCGACTAGAACAGGAAAGGGAGGCAATGACAGTGGCACGTAAAGTGCCCTCCGCCACACACCGTTGGGTGGCTTGCGGAGTATAAATGTAGATGCAGATGTAGATGAATTTTTCTAAGCGGACGTTTCAACTGGATATATATGCTATAACGGCTTGTTTATAGCATTTTCTCTTCACCTTAATAGTCCTCATTTCATACAAGAAGTACTGCCTTATGCATCTAATAATGATTATGGCTTTATTTTAAGTTTATTGTACCCCAATGCAGCTGTAACAAATTATCAGTAAGCCTATGGACTTCCGATCACTGTAGGACGGCATAATAGCGAATTCCAGTAGAAGATGCAATTCCCGTTTGTATGTACACCTCTAGTTACGAGTTAATAGGTGAGAAACGCAGGAATGCGAGCTCTGGACTATTTTCGTGATGTACGCACCGCGGCGTGTCTTTCACGCAGGCGTCTATCTATCTTGTCCTTCAAGTTTTGCAGAGCAGTGTATTTTGCCCCTTGAGCTTATTTTAGACAGTGTAATGGTACTTGAATTACTTAACCATTACGGCAGCTCATCTCAACCTCTCGATACCAACAATATTCTACTGTGTTTCTGTAAAGTAGTTAACATGTTTCTGAGACAACATTCAGATTTGATTTCATTAATGTAGAGGTACTTTAATTCATCGATATGTTTATATTGCAATGATATTATTCTTATGTATATTCTTTCTTTTGTCACTATGATCTTTGACGTACTTGTAACTCTGATTTTTGGGCGCGTAAGCGATTATTAGTTAGTTGTTAGAGAGTCGGAGCTTCAGAAAGTCAAGTCTTGATCGTCATGTTGAAAAGACGCATATTGTAGCCAGTTTATAAAATGTGAACTTTAACAGTGAGGAAGATGTTTTCAAGTATGTTTTGCATTGTGGAGTGATGTTTTGTGTGTTACGTGATATTGCAGCAAAAATAATAAAAAAGAAATGTAACTTAAATTCGGAGCGCTGATTATTCTTTTACATCACCATTGTGCTAACTTTCAAAGGTTTAATCTTCAAGATTGGTTTGTGAAACACATCTATAAAACTTTTGAATTAGCAGAATTAAACTTAGGCCTCTTTGCATTCGAGCTTGGAATCATCACCATCTAGATTTTCGGTGATTGAGCCATGATTTTACAACGAGACCAGCGTGGGAAACACGAAAAGATGAGTGCCTTGCTTATTTATTATTACATGAAATGACTTTATTAACTGTGCTCTAATGACACCTGCCACATAATAACTTTGTTGTTGCCCGAAAATGCAGTATTTAGCAGCGTGAGCAACACCACAATCATGATTAAATTTTGAATTTTGTTGTGGTAGAGTTGTTAGAACAGGCAATGCTCGGACCGACAGAACAATCACACGAATTAGAAAAGTATGGAGTACTGATTCTTACCTAAGGACGGCGGTTCTAATACTAGCATAGAAAGACGAACGCTTCATTTTACGATGGTGAAAATCGGCGCACACCCATAAGCGCTTGTGCGGGCGAAGTCCTGAGTGGACAGTGGCCGACGGCAGGCACACGCGACGTGTCGGCGTCGGCTCGCCATTAATGACGTCGTTGTCGGGCAGTGGTGGGCGTTCGCCGGCCGCTATCAGGGGTCGCCGTCCGGCGCAGCAGCACGCAAACTCAGGGGCCACAGACACGGCAGGGGCGCACCCACGCTCCTATACAGTACCAGGCGCTATCGCCGGCTCTCTGCGCACGCCATTCGTAAAAGTTCTTCGAAATTCGCTCTACAAACCGCCTTCTGCTCCTGATGCTGCGCGCGTGCCTCGCTATCGACAAGTGAGAACACGGTTGCTGCAGATAACATCGTTAACACAGATTTTTCCCAGGTATTTGTTTCCAGCTGAGCGTCCACACCCGTACTACGCAGCGTCTGGCCTTTATGTTCAACGGACAGTTACATTATAAACTCGGCGCACTTTATTGAAAAACTGAGTGAGATTAACGTCAACCCAAGTGATATTCTTGTGAGCTTCGATGTAGTGTCATTGTTCGAATGGTGTCTGTAAACGAAGCTATTTCATATATAGCAGATATTTTTACGACTGACATACTGGCTTTATTTAAACACTGCCTGACGACAACTTATTTCCAGTATAACAACGAGTTTTACGAACAGATCTACAGGGTGGCGATGGGAAGCCCTCTCAGTCCAGCTGTTGCCAATTTATTTGTGGAGATCTTCGAACAGCGAGCGCTGCAGACTGCCAGTAAAAAGCCTGCTAAATGGTACCGCTATGTTGATGACACATTTGTAGTGTGGACTCATGGTGAAGAGGAGTTGGATGTCTTCTTGGTGCATCTGAACTGTATTAAGCCGAAGATACAGTTTCTTGGATGTATCGGTTATTAAACGCGTGGAAGGGTCGCTGGGCCACAAGGTATACAGAAAGAACACTCACACGGATCAATACCTCCACAAGGTATCAAACCATCATCCTAGGCAAATAAGACGTGTCATGAAACCCTTGGTGGACAGTTGTTGTTGTTGTTGTGGTCTTCAGTCCTGAGACTGGTGTGATGCAGCTCTCCATGCTAATCTATCCTGTGCAAGCTCCTTCATCTGCCAGTGCCTACTGCAACCTACATACTTCTGAATCTGCTTAGTGTATTCGTCTCATGGTCTCCCTCTACGATTTATACCCTCCACGCTGCCCTCCATTGCTGAATTTGTGATCCCTTGATGCCGCAGGACATGTCCTACCAACCGATCCCTTCCTCTAGTCAAGTTGTGCCACAAGCTTCTCTTCTCCCCAATCCTATTCAATACCTCCTCATTAGTTACGTCATCTACCCACATAATCTTCAACATTCTTCTGTAACACCACATTTCTAAAGCTTCTATTCTCTTCTTGTCCAAACTATTTATTGTCCATGCTTCACTTCCATACATGGCTACACTCCATACAGATACTTTCAGTAACGACTTCCTGACACTTAAATCTATACTCGTTGTTAACAAATTTCAGAAACGCTTTCCTTGCCATTATATCCTCTCTACGTCCACCATCACAGCTATTTTGCTCTCCAAATAGCAAAACTCCTTTACTACTTTAAGTGTCTCATATTCTAATCTAATTCCCTCAGCATCACCTGACTTAATTCGACTACATTCCATTATCCTCCTTTTGCTTTTGTTGATGTTCATCTTATTTCCTCCTATCAAGACACTTCCAAGTCCTTTGCTATCTCTGACAGAATTACAATGTCATTGGCGAACCTTAAAGTTTTTATTTCTTCTCCCTGTATTTTAATACCTACTTCAAATTTTTCTACAACCCTGTCTCACTCGCTTCCCAACGACTGCTTCCCTTTCATGCCCCTCGACTCTTATAACTGCCATCTGGTTTCTGTACAAATTCTAAATAGCCTATCGCTCCCTGTATTTTAACCCTGTCACCTATAGAATTTGAAAGAGAGTATTCCCGCCAACATTGTCAAAAGCTTTCTAAGTCTACAAATGCTAGAAACGTAGGTTTGCCTTTTCTTAAGCTTTCTTCTAAGATAAGTCGTAAGGTCAGTATTGCCTCACGTGTTCCAACATTTCTACGGAATCCAAACTGACCTTCCCCGAGGTCGGCTTCTACCAGTTTTTCCATTCGTCTGTAAAGAATTTGTGTTAGTATTTTGCAGCTGTGACTTATTAAAGTGATAGTTCGGTAATTTTCGCATCTGTCAACACCTGCTTTCTTTGGGATTGGAATTATTATATTCTTCTTGAGGTCTGAGGGTATTTCGCCTGTCTCCTACATATTGCTCACCAGATGGTAGAGTTTTGTCAGGACTGGCTCTCCCAAGGCCATCAGTAGTTCTAATGGAATGTTGTCTACTCCCGGGGCCTTGTTTCGACTCAGGTCTTTCAGTGCTCTGTCAAACTCTTCACGCAATATCGTTTCTCCCATTTCATCTTCATCTACATCCTCTTCCATTTCCATAATATTGTCCTCAAGTACATCGCCCTTGTGTAGACCCTCTATATACTCCTTCCAGACAGAGCCAACAAAACATGCGAGCCGGCTTACTTACAAGATGAACGAAATCACTTACGGTCAGCCTTCAGGAAAAATGGATATACCTGCAAGGAAATTGATTGAGCCCTCCATCAAAGAAGAAAAGAAGCCAGAAGTCCAGAGCAACAACCGTCACCTACTGGAAAAGTTTTCCTATTGTTGTTGTTGTGGTCTTCAGTCCTGAGACTTGTTTGATGCAGCTCTCCATGCTACTCTATCCTGTACAAGCTTCTTCATCTCCAAGTACCTACTGCAACCTACATCCTTCTGAATCTGCTTAGTGTATTCATCTCTTGGTCTCCCTCTACGATTTTTACCCTCCACGCTGCCCTCTAATGCTAAATTTGTGATCCCTTGATGCCTCAAAACATGTCCTACCAACCGATCCCTTCTTCTAGTCAAGTTGTGCCACAAACTTCTCTTCTCCCCAATCCTATTCAATACCTCCTCATTAGTTACGTGATCTACCCACCTTATCTTCAGCATTCTTCTGTAGCACCACATTACGAAATCTTCTATTCTCTTCTTGTCCAAACTAGTTGTCGTCCATGTTTCACTTCCATACATGGCTACACTCCATACAAATACTTTCAGAAACGACTTCCTGACACTTAAATCTATACTCGATGTTAACAGTTCATTAATAAAGTCACGGACCGTATCGGGAAAGTTCTGGCCAAGTATGGGATCGGAATAATCTTCAGACCCACCAAGAAGATTAAAGACTATTGAAGAACCGCAAAAGACGCCCGACACCCTCTAGCAACACCTGGGGTATACAAAATTCCATACAGTTGTGGACAAGTGTATATTGGAACAACGAAAAGAAGCGTAAACAACCGCTTAGCCAAACGTAAAAGAAACTATCACTTAGGACACGTTGAAAAATCGGCCGTAGCTGAGCATGTTTTTCGAGATGGGAACCACGAAACTAAATTTAATGAGACAACCGTTCTAGCACGAGATCCCATTATCATGCGCGCATGTGTAGAGAAGCAATAGAGATTCACAAACACCATAACAGTTTTAATAGAAAAGAGGAAGTCGTAAAGTTAGACAAAATATGGATGTCGACGTTGCGCCAGCGGAACGACAATCGATTACTGTTAATCGAGAATGATGACGCCTTCCAAAGATAGGCATACCGTCGGCATCACGTGACGAATGGTGGTGACCTCTATGCGCTCTATAAATACGAGATTACCTGGAGCCTCAGTGGCAGTAGCCGGACGACCTCAGAAGATGTCTCCCGCAGATGGAGACGAAACGTCAGGCGGAAATTTTATACATCGAGCACGGCCTCTCAGCCCGGAAGTTTTAACTGAAGACAACACCGGCGGTGAAAGCCTACATTGTGTGACTTTATGTTCAATGTTTGTGACTTCATGTATCCTGAACTACGTGTCGCACACCGGAATAGTTTTGTTTAGCGGTATATCCTGATACTGCCTGCAAAAGTGTTGCATATGGAGTTAGTTCAACGAGGTAATAAATTTAAACATCATGCACTATGCAGCAGTTTTTCACGCATCTCACTGTTGATGACGTCATATTCATTTATTTATTCGTCAAGTTCCGTAGGAACAAGTTGAGGAGCAAATCTCTAAGGTTATGGAACGTGTCAGTACATGAAATTACAACATAAACGTAATAAAAGAAAAAAAAATGTTCATGAACCTTAAAAAGTCAGTCCATATGTTTAAGCAAACGCTATCAGCAATACAACAAAACTCAGCTTAATTTTTCAAGGAAGTCTTCGACAGAATAGAAGGAGTGAGCCATGAGGAAACTCTTCAGTTTCGATTTGAAAGCGCGTGGATTACGGCTAAGGTTCTTGAATTCGAGTAGCAGCTTATTGAAAATGGATGCAGCAGTATACTGCACACATTTTTGCACGGAAGTTAAGGAAGTCGGATCCAAATGCAATTTGATTTATGCCGAGTATTAACCGAGTGAAAGTTTCTTACTCTTGGGAATAAACTAATATAGGTAACAAGAAACGACAATAAGGAATATACGAATTGAGAGGCCAATGTCAAAATACCCAGACTCGTGAACAGAGGTCGACAAGAGGTTCGTGAACTCACACCACTTATTGTCCGAACCCCCCGTTTCTGAGCCAAAAATATGCTTTTAGATTGGGAAGAGTTACCCGAAAATATAGCACCATACGACAATAGCTAATGAAAATAAGTAAAGTAGACTAATTTACGTGTCGTACGATCACTCACTTCTAATCCGTTCGAATAGTAAAAATGGCAGTATTAAGTCTTTGAACAACATCCTGAACGTGGGGTTTCCACGACAGCTTACTATCTACCTGAACACCTAGAAATTTGAACTGTTCAGTTTCACTCGACTCCGTGTTACACAATGACGGAATACTGTAGTTAAATTCAGCGGCATTCAGGGTGACAGTTATTGAGCTATATGAAAAATAAACGTAAATTAGTTACAAACTACGGCGTGCACACACTTTATTCAACCTATGAACGTCACTACAGATAATCGTATTTATGTCATGACAGATTCGATATGCCTGCCATCTTTGGCGATTATCTGGCGCAGACGAATAGCGAAATTCTCCATGACCCACTGAAGCGTCGGAACGTCGATGCTGTCGATGATCTCGTGAATGGCTGTTTTCAGCTCAGCAATGGTTTTGGGGTTATTGATGTACGCCTTGTCTTAAATATAGCCCCACAAAAAGAATTCGCTGGTCTTCATATCTGCAGAATATGGCGCCCTATTGAGGCCCATGCCAATGGTCTCTGGGTGTCCCAGAGCCAGTTTGTGGTCCGAAAAGTGTTCCTTCAAGACACCAAACACTCTCCTGCTTCGATGGGTTCGAGCTCCGTCTTGCATGAACCGCATCTTGTCGAAATCAGTATCACTTTGGATAATGGGGATCAAATCATTGAACTATCAATTAGGGCGGTTCACAACCAACAACTCAAGTACACATGTTATTCCAAAACGTTATCGTGGAAGCAGGGGCCAGGAGGTGCTGGTGAAATAACACACACTGCTAAGGATACCTTTCTCAATAATAAATTTTTGAGTCTGGCTTATATATATATGTATAAGACAAAAAAAGACAACAATTTAAAAAAAAACTCTTTTTAAATAACTGGCAAATTTTCTCTATGTGAAGGATATTGCAAGGTATGACGTAAACAACTTTACAATAATAAGATTTTAAAATTATTATTTATATATAGGAGAACAATTCCTTAAAAAAGAACCTTTAAGTAGCTAGTTTGTACTGAAGTTAAAATAGTTGTCTCTGGCCACTTAAATAACTTGTATTACACCTGTCAGTTGTTACAAGATAAATGTGAATAAGCCAGCACACAACCTTCACATTAAAGGCAGTTCCCAAAAAAAAATTTCCTTAGCTCGGTGAGGGAGTGACACGTCAAAAGGGGCCCAGATCACAACAGTCGGAATAGTTATTGGTGGTCTACAGGCCCACAGCATATCAGCCCAAAAACTTCCATTACAAGCCACCACCTCCACTAATTACCCAAACCCATAAGATGTAGCAAGGTCGGTGTCTGCACAGTCTCCGAACCACAGACACGCGACACCGACCCTAAATCACCCAATCGAGGTGTGAATGAAACGGCCCGACCAAGAAACAATTACCACATTCCCGCGGACAGGCAAACGAAAACTGTGGTTGGAAGACCCCAACAAAGCCACCGGTGATGAAACTCATACACTTCACTATATACAACTCTGTTACGTCAAAACAGTACTCAACTTCTCACACTCCACCCCAGCGCCAGGAACAAGTCGCACTTCCAAATGCTCGTCAGAGCCAACCGCTGCCAGTGGTTTCAGCGGCCGATAAGAAGACATACGGTCCCACGCGCTGATCTCCTGCACCACGGCTTCTAAGCTTCATAAACCACGTATATGCGGGTAAGGCAGACTTAGCCCCTGACAGCCAAGAGGTCGGCCAAAGCCCGTGGCGACCAGTTGACGACCCCCAACAACAGGGTCCCGCTCGCGCCACCACCTCTCTCGATCACCGCCCAGTACGTACTCCTCGATCGCCACGCAGCCGTACACTTCCTCACCTCCCGCCAGAGGGCGGTAGAGATCCAAACAGCGCGCCAAACGGAAAGTGCCACGGCAAACACTAGACGCGATGCGAAAGCACTCCGCCTGGCGCGCTTTTCGAAGAGTCGGACACAACTGCAGCTCAGTCATCTTCCAAAACCTTCAGGTATCGTTAGGTAGTCACCGTCTCATCAAAGAATATGGCACCGACTGTTCCGTGACTGGACACTGCACATCACACAGTCTCACCCGTTGACGGTGAAGAGATCTCTTGATCGTGAAATGCTGATTCTCTGTCCCCCAAATGTGCCAGTTTGGCTTATAGACAAACCCACCAAAATGAAAGTGGGCTTCGTCTCTAAACCAAACATCACAGCGCATACTAATTCCCATCATTCCCCGCTGCAACAGTGCATTTTGAACGTCCTAACGCAAACTGTTCAGAAGTTACGAGGATTTTATTTCATGTAGTCCAACAATTGTCACTCTATGCGTGGTTATTGTCTGCGAAATTTATTGCGAGTTACTAGCCTGGGATTAATAAATTTAAAAGTAATGCATGACACGGCTATTTTTCAATCGTCTCGTTGTTTATAACGCCATATTTCCTGAACTGTGTGCCGTACAATTATATAATTTTACATTTACGCTCAGTGGTGTATGAACGGCTGTCTATAAAATATGCCACGAATACAAGTAATAGCAAAGAAGTAATAAATTATAGCGCAATGCCTCTTGCAGTACTCTTACTGCCTGAACAGTGGAAAAGTAGAACGCGATAAACACTCTTTCTTTCATCGTTTTGTATGGGTTGTCAGTGAGAAAAAATTCGTACAAGTTTGAAATTGTGTGTAAAGTTTGTTGCAATTGGCTAAGTGTTCTCATTCTTAAGTACTGGATGAGTGATACCTGGGAATCCACACGTCGTGGGCGGTGCTCCTTTTTCATTTCTACCCCTACCACTTTGACAGGTGGATGGTTACTACACGCACAGTGCTTGTCACTTGGCAGTATGGGATGTATGTACCAAGAGTAGCTGACATCGATCAAGTGGTCTTCGGAGGAGACGTGGAAAATACACGTATAGGCCCACACACACATACGCACACATACATTTTTATAAAATACATAAAAATACGCAATAAGACTAAGGATCACACTGTGTTCTATACAGGAATATCGGTACTCTAGAAATAATCTTAAGAATGTGGCGAAAGATGCTTATGATGCCACTCCTCTATCCTGCCGCACGTGTGAATGCTGCGCGGGAAAGTCGATCACCGATTAGGTCCCTAATGAGCTCTAATATTATAACTAAAATATATGTCGTAGACTGCTTCTGTAGACGAATGTGTAGCTTCGCACCCTTCGTTGTGGAAGTTTCTGGTTTCGATTCCTGGTACCTGGTCCGCATGTTTCTATGCTAGAGGTCTGGAACAGGGTCCACTGAGACTTATAAGACCAAATGAGGAGATGCTTGAAAAAGAAACAGCAGTCCTGTCAGGATTAATTCATTGGCAATGAATGCTGGAGGGATGGGCGACAAGTTGATCACCTGTCCTACATTCGTAGAAGGCGACTAGTGCCGCATTGTGGGCAACAGTCGACCTGTCCCAACATGCAATGATGAAGATACCAACAAGCAGAAGTGAAATTAATTGTCGCATGAGTTAATATTTTGCTAGATAATCACTGACGGGAAACCACACAACCCTTTAATAAATTTAGTGGCTCGTCTGCTAACATAGCTGTGTGACTGGGCTCTGTTGCACTGTGTCCTTACGGAATTATTTAGTAGTAAGCCATCCTAAAGAACAGTCATTCAGTATAGAGGCAAATAAATTTAAAAAGATAGAATAAATGAAACGGAAATAGTGCGTTAGGACAGATATTTACTCTGGCACGATACTTATGTTCGATGTTGAATTTTATTCAAACGAAGACGTAGCAAGTTATCTGAAATGGTATTCTTGTAATAGTCATGTTGTTGATGTTGTGGTCATCAGTCCTGAGACTGGTTTGATGCAGCTCTCCATGCTACTCTATCCTGTGCAAGCTTCTTCATCTCCCAACCCCTACTGCAACCTACATCCTTCTGAATCGGCTTAGTGTATTCTTCTCTTGGTCCCCCTCTATGACTTTTACCCTCCACGCGGCCCTCCAGTACTAAATTGGTGATCCCTTGATGCCTCAGAACATGTCCTACCATCCGATCCCTTCTTCTAGGTAAGTTGTGCCACAAATTCCTCTTCTCCCCAATTGTATTTAATACCTCCTCATTAGGTATGTAATCTACCCATCTTATCTTCAGCATTCTTCTGTAGCACCACATTTCGAAAGTTTCTATTCTCTTCTTGCCTAAACTATTTCTCGTCCATGTTTCACTTCCACACATGGCTACAATCCATACAAATACTTTCATAAAAGACTTCCTGACCGTTAAATCAATACTCGACGTTAACAAATTTCTCTCCTACAGAAACGCTTTCCTTGTCATTGCCAGTCTACATTTTATATCCTCTCTACTTTTCGACCATTATCAGTTATTTAGCTCCCCAAATAGCAAAATTCCTTTACTACTTTAAGAGTCTCATTTCCTAATCCAATTCCCTCAGCATCACCCGACTTAATGCGACTACATTCCATTATCCTCATTTTGCTTTTGTTGATGTTCATCTTACACCCTCCTTTCAAGACACTGTCCATTCCGTTTAACTGCTCTTCCATGTCCTTTGCTGTCTCTCACAGAATTACAATGTCATCGGGGAACCTCAAAGCTTTTATTTCTTCTCCCTGGATTTTAATACCTACTCCGAATTTTTCGTTTGTTTCCTTTAATACTTGCTCAATGTACAGATTGAATAGCATTGGGGAGAGGCTACAACCCTGTCCCACTCCTTTTCCAACCACTGCTTCCATTTCATGTCCCTCGACTCTTATAACTGCCATCTGGTTTCTGTACAAATTCTAAATAGCCTATCGCTCCCTGTATTTTACCCTTGTCACCTTTAGAATTAGAAAGAGAGTATTCCCGCCAACATTGTCAAAAGCTTTCTCTAAGTCTACTAATGCTAGAAACGTAGGTTTGCCTTTCCTTAATCTTTCTTCTAAGATAAGTCGTAGGGTCAGTATTGTCTCACGTGTTCCAATATTTCTACGGAATCCAGACTTATCTTCCCCGTGGTCGACTTCTACCAGTTTTTCCATTCGTCTGTAAAGAATTCGCGCTAGTATTTTGCAGGTATGACTTATTAAACTGATAGTTCGGTAATATCACATCTGTCAACACCTGCTTTCTTTGGGATTGGAATTATTATATTCTTCTTGAGGTCTGAGGGAATTTCGCCTGTCTCATACATCTTGATCACCACATGGTAGAGTTTTGTCAGTACTGGCTCCCCCAAGGCTATCAGTAGTTCTAATGGAATGTTGTCTACTCCCGGGGCTTTGTTTCGACTCAGGTCTTTCAGTGCTCTGTCGAACTCTTCACGCAGTATCTTATCTTCCATTTTATCTTCATCTACATCGCCTTCCATTTCCATAATATTGTCCTCAAGAAATCGCTCCTGTATAGAACCTCTATATACTCCTTCCACCTTTCTGCTTTCCCTTCTTCCCTGTTCCATCAGAAATTCTGAACTCATTGGAGAAAGTGGCAAGAAAAAGACTGTTTACGTCGGTGTGCAGAAAATATGAGCTTGGTGATATACCATTTGACTTCCGGAAAAGTATCATCCACGCAATTCAGACGACTGCTAGAACTGACAATTACCGCACAATCAGCTTAGCAGCTCATAGATCCAAGTTGATGACAGAATTTGTAAACAGAAGAATGGAAAACGAAATTGGGAATGTGTTAAAAACGACTGCTTTGACATTAGGAAACGTAAAGGCACCGGAGAGGCAGTTCTGACGTAGCAGTTGATAATCGAAGCAAGACTAAAGAAAAATCGTGACATATTTACAGAATTTGTCGATCTGGGAAAAGTGTTCGACAATGTCAAATTGTGGAAGATGTTCGAAATTCTTAGAAAAACTGTGGTAAGTTACAGGGAAAGTAAAACTTCCCGGCAGATTAAAACTGTGTGCCGGACCGATACTCGAACTCGGGAGCGAGATCGAGTCTCGGTCCGGCACACAGTTTTAATCTGCCAGGAAGTTTCATATCAGCGCACACTCTGCTGCAGAGTCAAAATTTCATTCATACAGTGAAAGTAGTACTCAGTATGTACAACAACCAAGAACAAGCAATTAGAGCGGAAGGCCATTAACGAAGTGCTCAGATTAAAAACGGTGTAAACAAAGGGTCTTCTTTCACCCATCGTTCAGTCTATACATAGAAGAAGCAATAACAGAAATAAAAGAAATGTTCAAAGGTAGAATAAAAATTTAAGGTCAAATAGTACCAGTTACAATAATCGTTGATGATATTGCTATACTCAGTGAAAGTGAAGCAGAATTATGGGATCTGCTGAAAGGAATGGACAGCCTACTCAGTAAAGAATAGGGACTTATGGTAAGTCGAAGAAGAAAATAATGAGAAGGAGAAGAAATAAGAACAGCAAGAAATCAGAATTGTTGATCACGGAGTAAATAAAGTTAAGGAATTTTGTTACCTAGGCAGCAAACTGATCTATGTCGCAGGCTGCTAGGGAGACACAAAAAGCATACTACTACTGACAAATAGGTAATTCATGAGAAAGAGAAGTCTGTTAATATCAAACATAGATTTATTTTGAGGAAGATATTTCTGAGAACGTACGTTTACAGCGCAGCATAGTACTGAAACATGGACTGTGGAAAACCGGAACCGAAGAGACTCGAAGCGTCTGGGAAGCGGTTCTCTAGAAGAATTTCGAAAATTTCGTGGACTGATAAGATATGCATTAAGGAGATTCTCCTCAAATTCGACGAAAGGAGTATATGAAGAACACTGTCAAAGAGAAGAGACAGGGTGGTAGGACATTTGTTGAGATATCGCAGAGCAACTTCCTTGCTATTAGAGGAAGCTGTAAAGGGTAAAAACTGTAGAGGATTTCAGAGATTGGTTTCCGTTCAACAAATATTTGAGGACATTGGTTGTAAGTGCTACACTGAGATGTAGATGTTGGCACAGGAAAGGAATTCATGACGGGCGACATGAAACCAGTCAAAAGACTGATGACTCAAAAGAAAAACGTCACCTCTAGTGGTTAGTCGTATAAGTGTCATCATGGAATCTGCTTTCGCTACATTTCATTTTATGTGGTTATCCAACTTCATTTCATTCTGGACAGGTGCTACTGGTTATTTTGTGGTTGTTATGGTCTCCAGAGATTTATTATCAAGAGCGTAATCTAACAGTAAAAGATCATTTCGACTAATTATGCTCAACAAGTAACACTGATATAATTCTGGGTGAATTCACGGCTCTTGCATCAATCATATATCATTTTCACGGCTTTCTGCATTCCCCATAAACAAAGAATCGTCTGCGAACACCCTCACAGAACTTTCGACGTTATCCAGTTGGTCTTTCATGTACAATTATTACACAGTGAAGGCCCTATAAGACTTCTGGAAGTAATCTCTACGCTAAATTTAAGTTGTGAGTCTTCTTTGTCCGATATTCGGCTACATGTCATCATTCTGAACTGGTGATTTTACTTTCACGAGCAGGTCTGTGTTCATATGTAGCTGATACTAGATCTCTGACACTTTATTTTCACCTGGATTGGTACAGAGTTACTATGTGTTGCTTTCGTCTTCAGATATCCAGCACACCTTAGAACGATGTGATTTGTCGTCGCAAGCAGTGAACAGGCATGCTTTCAAACTCGCAAATTTCCAAGATACTTGGAGTGAGGTTATATCTGAGAAGGCATTGTCTTTACTCTGGTACACACCAAAGATACCCATCCACAAACTTGTCTGGAACGTATAGTTACATAAGCAAAAACTAGCTCATGTCCGTGGGTTCTGATTATAGTTTACAAGAGGCTTCATTTAGTCCCTCTAGATCCACTGTGGATTTAGGACAGCGGCTGACCAAATATTTGACAACGAACTTCACTAATCAGCCGTGCCAATTGAGATTTTATTTTATTTTACTTTCGTTACCAGTTTCGGCAATTCAAGCCCCATATCTTCCAAGGTTGCTTCGTCGGTAAAGAGGACCGATGAAATTCTGTGAATGTCACGTTCTGGTACAAAAGCCATCGACAAAATCCTTCCCGTAGACAATAATCCGCTGCTTATAATCATTGCAATCGTTGTGGTTGTTATGCAGGATACAAATAATCGTGCTTTGGTTTACTCCATGTTCGTGGACCAGTTGCCTTGAGTAGGGATATCTCAATTTCGTGTAGAACCCGGTCATCCAAATCCGGTGTAAGCACAGGTTGTGGTGACGTCTTATCACCTTTGGCAATGTTCGCCCCTAGTAGCTGAGTGCTCAGCGCGACGGAATGTCAAACCAAACGCCCCGAGTTCGATTCCTGGCTGCGTCGGAGATTCTCTCCGCTCAGGGACTGGATGTTGTGTTGTCCTTATCATCATCATTTCACCCCATCACTTCACAAGTCGCCGCAGTGGCGTCAGCCTGAAAGACTTGCACCAAGTGAACGACCTACACGACGGGAGGCCCTAGCCACACGGCATTTCGTTTTAGCTTTGGCAATTTTGCTGCCTGTGTGGTATGTAAGGGAAAGGTTTCAGACTTTACTTATTGCGCTTTACTTATAGGTGTTAGGCCACAAAGGGGTCCTTTCGCCTATGTGGATAGTGGAAGTACATATTCTGTTTTATTTTATTATATTTTATTCTTTTCTTCTATTTTTTATTTTGTTTATATTTTTTACAGAAATTTGCACGTAAAGTGAGGTTATTTAGTGTCCTGCAGGTGCAGCATCATCGTCAGCCAGGATGGACCGTGACATTTTATATTTGTGCCATTGTTGGGGAAGGATTGTGCCTACTGTTGCTACTTGACAATTGGCGTGACGTAATGTGTCGATCTCGGATCCCGTCAGACAGCTTTTGGGCCTTGTCCCGCACTTTTTGGCACAGGTATTTGTCGTGGAGTACACCGTGGAATTCCTATGTCCTCATCCTCACGTGAGCTCTGTGGGTCAACGTAACACATTTCTTTTGTATGACTTGGAGCTTCTTGAAATTGATGTCGAATGTTGTGCCCCAGGAAGCCTATCCACAGAGCAGCGTAGGCTCCACGGTGGCTCATTATAATCTCATCTTCGTGGCAACATTCAGATCCTTACTCCTGCAGTAGGGGATGGAGGTCTCTACATACTTTATGCGGCTTTCTTCTTTTCTGCGACGTGGAGGATGAAGACTAGTTTCGTATCCCTTATTGTTGTTGCTGTTGTTGTGGTATTCAGTCCTGAGACTGGTTTAATGCAGCTCTCCATGCTACTCTATCCAGTGCAAGCTCTTTATCTCCCAGGACCTACTGCAGCCTACATCCTTTTGAATCTGCTTAGTGAATCCATCTCTTGGCCTCCCTCTACGATTTTTACCCTCCACGCAGCCCTCTACTACTACATTGGTGATCCCTTGTGCCTCAGAAGATGTCCTACCAACCAATCCCTTCTTCTAGTCAAGTTGCGCCACAAACTCCTCTTCTCCCAAATCCTATTCAGTACCTCCTCATTAGTTATCTACTCATCTAACCTTCAGCATTCCTCTGTAGCACTACATTTCGAAAGCTTCTATTCTCTTCTTGTCCAAACTATTTATCGTCCATGTTTCACTTCCATACATGGCCACACTATATACAAATACTTTCAGAAACAACTTCCAGACACTTAAATCTGTTCTCCATGTTAACAAATTTATCTTCTTCAGAAAAGCTTTCCTTGCCATTGCCAGTCTACATTTTATATCCTCTCTAATTCGACCATCATCAGTTATTTTGCTCCCCAAATAGCAAAACACCTGTACTACTTTAAGTGTCTCGTTTCCTAATCTAATTCCCTCAGCTCCACCTGATTTAATTCGACTACATTCCATTATCCTCGTTTGCCTTTTCTTAATCTACCTTCTAAGATAAGTCGTAGGATCAGTATTGCCTCACTTGTTCCAATATTTTTACGGAATCCAAACTGATCTTCCCCGAGGTCGGCTTCTACTAGTATTTCCATTCGTCTGTAAGGAATTCGCCTTAGTATTTTGCAGTAGTGACTTATGAAACTGATAGTTCGGTAATTTTCACATCTGTCAACGCCTGCTTTCTTTGGGATTGGAATTATTATATTCTTCTTGAAGTCTGAGGGTATTTCGCCCGTCTCATACATTTTGCTCACCACATGGTAGTGTTTTGTCTGGACTGGCTCTCCCAAGGCCGTCAGTAGTTGTAATGGAATGTTGTCTACTCCCGGGGCCTTGTTCCGACTTAGGTCTTTAAGTGCTATATCAAAGTATTCACGCAATATCATATCTCCCATTTCATCTTCATCTACATCCTCTTCCATTTCTATAACATTGCCATCAAGTACATTGCCCTTGTATTGACCCTCTACATACTCCTTCCACCTTCATGCTTTCCCTTCTTTGCTTAGAACTGGGTTTCCATCTGAGTTCTTGATATTCATACAAGAGGTTCTCTTTTCTCCAAAGGTCTCTTTAATTTTCCTGTACGCAGTATCTATTTTACCCCTGGTGAGATAAGCCTCTACAACCTTACATTAGTCCTCTAGCCATGCCTGCTTAGCCATTTTGAACTTCCTGACAATCTCATTTTTGAGACGTTTGTATTCCTTTTTGCCTGCTTCATTTAGTGCATTTTTATATTTTCTCCTTCCATCTATTAAAGTGAATATAGCTTCCGTCAGCCAAGGATTTCTACTAGCCCTCGTCTTTTTACCTACTTGATCCTTTGCTGTCTTCACTACTTCATCACTCAAAACTACAGATTCTTCTTCTACTGTACTTCTTTCCTCCATTCTTATTCCCTTATGCTCTCCCTGAAACTCTGTACAACCTCTGGTTTAGTCAATTTATCCAGGTCCCATCTCCTTAAATTCCCACCTTTTTGTAGTTTCTTCAGTTTTAATCTACAGTTCATAACCAATAGACTGTGGTCAGAGTCCACATCTGCCCCTGAAAATGTCATACAAATTAAAACCTGGTTCCTAAATCTATGTCTTACCAATATATAATCTATCTGAAATCTGTCAGTATCTCCAGGCTTCTTCCATGTATATAACCTTCTTTTATGATTCTTGAACCAAGTGTAAGCTGTGATTAAGTTGTGCTCTGTGCAAAATTCCACCAGACGGCTTCCTCTTTCATTTCTTACCCCCAATCCATATTCACCTACTACGTTTCCTTCTCTTCCTTTTCCTACTACCGAATTCCAGTCCCCCATGACTATTAAATTTTCGTCTGCCTTCACTATCTGAATAATTTCTTTTATCTCATCATACATTTCTTCAATTTCTGCGTCATCTGTAGAGCTAGTTGGCATATAGACTTGTACCACTGTCGTACGCATTGGCTTCGTGTCTATCTTGGCCACAACAATGCGTTCGCTGTGCTGTTTGTAATTTCTTACCCGCATTCCTATTTTGCTATTCATTATTAAACCTACTCCTTCATTACCCCTGCTTGATTTTGTATTTATAAGCCTGTATTCACCTGACCAAAAGTCTTGTTCCTCCTGCCACCGTACTTCACTAATTCCCACTATATCCAACTTTAACCTATCCACTTCCATTTTTAAATTTTCTAACCTATCTGCCCGATTAAGGGATCTGACATTCCACGCTTCGATCCGTAGAACGCGTTTTCTTTCTCCTGGTAACGACGACCTCCTGAGTAGTCCCCGCTCGGAGATCTGAATGGGGGACTATTTTACCTCCGGAATATTTTACCCAAGAGGACGCCATCATCATTTATCCATACAGTAAATTTGAATGCCCTCGGGAAAAATTACGGCCGTAGTTTCCCCTTGATTTCAGCTACTCGCAGTACCAGCACAGTAAGGCCGTTTAGGTTAGTGTTACAACGCCAGATCAGTCAATCATCCAGACTGTAGCCCCTGCAATTACTGAAAAGGCTGCTGCCCCTCTTCAGGAACCATACGTTTGTCTGGCCTCTCAACAGATACCCCTACGTTGTGGTTGCACCTACGGTACGGCTATCTGTATCGCTGAGGCACACAAGCCTCCCCACCAACGGCAATGTCTATGGTTCATGAGGGGCGTATCCGGGTAACGTACAGGTATTTTACCATGGATGACCATGGAACTGGTTGGTTTCCAATACAGAGTCTCTTACGGTTGATCGGTCCGCGCCTTTTGAAAATAATGGCCACTGTTTAATCTGGTTTGATGGTAATCTTCTGTAGTTGTGGCCATCACTCTATAAGATCCAGTAGCAGTCGCAATCTGTCAATCCCTTGTTCTAATTTTCTTTCTCCTATCAAAGAAAAGCTGTATCGTCGGCATAGAGGCTACACATGAGGCAATGTAGATGCATCGTTGATATATATACGTTAAAAAGTACTGGGGAGCTTACAGATCCCTGTGGGATACCAGCATGGACTGATTTCTTGGCAGAGTTCTTGCTGTCTTGCATGAATTTACCAAGTAGTCTTACGTAGCAGTCGTTTATGGTGGTGTTTTGGTTCAGTTGACAACTACGTATTCACGAACTACTTTATCACAAGCTTTCTCGAAGTCCAAAAATAATGCAATTGCCGAATTTCGTTTATTAAAGTTATGTTGTGTAGTTTCGCTAATGCGGACGTGTTTATCTTGGAAACCAAACTGTTACGGTCGGATCACGTTGTCCCGTACCATAATCTGTTATAGTCTGGTGAGTAATACCCCGTCCAGGAGCTTCCACAGCTTTGGTAGAATACTGATTGGGCTGTAATTGTTTGTAAGGGAGAGAAGCTTCCCAGGTTTCAGCAGTGACACCACCTCGCCGTTTTTCACGCCTCTAGAAAGTATCCACGGTGAGGATAACTGCTAAAAATTCCTTTGATTAGGACCATCGGCTCCCTCTGAAGATATTTTAAGTCTTTATGGGTGACAGAGTCATGTCCCGCCGAGTTGTTGGTCGTTTTTCAGATGAGTTGTTTAATTTCCGCTGGAGTGGCAAACTGTGGCCGGAATTGCGTTCGTGCATTTCGGAAGATCGTATGGGCTGTCCTGATGTTCTCCACGTAGCGTAGGACTTCGTAATCTTGTGCAGGTGGAATAGCCATCTGTTGTTGATATGTGTCGGCATAGAGTTCCGCGTGTACTAGTGGGTCTTATATGAGGCCATCTGGACTACGTACTGCTGTTTTTGGTGACGTAGGTTCTTCACCACTTGCCATTCGTCTCTCGCTCGTAGCAAGAAGTCAGATATATTGGTTCCCCAGACGTCCTGACATTCTGTGACATTTATGGAGTTCCCTGTTAATTGGTTTATCTATCTGGTATTCTCAGGATTCCTAGAGCAGAGCCAACGTCTCTGGAAATAATTCCGTTGTGCATTGGTGGCTTGAAGACGTGGGAGATACGCCTCAAAGTTCAAGTCTGATTGAAAAAATTCGTATTGTTGACCAGTATTTCACAGTTTTGATTTTGGCCGTTAACGTTATGTGTACTGCGTCGATTGTGGCCCTCGATGAGACATCTTGTGTCGGACGAACGTTGCTGTCCATAAAACCCTGACACTGTCGCCAGTCGGTTTTCCTTGTGCTATGTGGTAGCAGTGGGATGTGTACTCTGTTCAGTATTCCTGTTACCAGCTTGTGATCTGAGGATAAGTAATTGATCACCCAGAGTTGGAGGCAGAGGTTGACATACTTGAGAACCGCTATATCATGGACGTCCGCTTGCTGGGGACTCTCATAGTGTCCCTCCGACCGATGACAGTAATATTTAGGTCTTTTCCTAGACCGAATAGGTCACGCAGGTCTTTAAATAATAATCACCTGTGTCGATTTGGGGTGTGCACAAACACACGGGACGTTTCCTACGGCCCTAGCGATGGTGACCACTGCAGCTTCATATTGTCTTATTGTTCCTCGTGAGGACGAATTTCTTTTTTGACTAGAATGGCATACCCGCCTCCACTTTGAGAGATCCGATCTGTACAGTACACGTGTGTGTTCCGTATGAGGAATTGTGTCGACTTGTGAGGAGGCGAGAGGAATATAAGATAAGAAATTCAATTATATTCAGCTGAAGTTCACATGCAAAACATAATATTCCTGTAAATAACAATAATGGTGTCCCTATCATAAATAGCACTAGGGTCTTCCACCTCGACTTCCAATAATCAAAGCTGATTGCTCGCAACAAAAGTGGAAAATAATATCACCACTTGCCACGCGGTTTTGTTAACACTATGATCAGGATAAAAACAGTTACTTCCGCGATATCTAAGCGATCCAGAACGGTGTACAGTCCTCGCGAGTTCACTTCCTATTTGCACCGGAAACATGCATTAAGCTGCCGCTGGCTGTTACATCATCCGAGGCAGCGCGTAAGTCGATGTTTGACTGACGCAGACAGAGTGATAGCTTGCTGCGAAGTGAAGTCCTTGCTGCCTCTCAGGCCGTATTTATATATGGGCACAGCGGAAGGCCGAAGGGAACACCTGCCGTCATCCTCTTCATGTCCTGGTAGCATCCTCTACATGGCCGCTTTGTCGGATACATGGTATTTTCTAACATTCTCAAGAATCAATTTAGAATCTTAGTAATTTTTGTGTGAATGGAGTAGAGTTGGCTTTAATTACAGAAAAAGTTTCAGTTCGGCTGCATTTCAACTTTGTCGGCTATAATTTTTAGAACGGAAGTGGCAATAGAACATGACCTATGAACCATAATTTTAAGAGACCTTGCACTGATTGTTATTGAAATCAAAGTCTTGAAACCTGTTATAACTTTATTATTTAATGGGTTTCATTAGAACTTTCTATCATTAATATAAATGATACTTAATCTATTACAAATAAAGTCATTTTAGTTCGAACGTCCTTTAGTTTCCTGTAAATAACAATAATGGTGTCCCTATCATAAATAGCACTAGGGTCTTCCACCTCGACTTCTAATAATCAAAGCTGATTGCTCGCAACAAAAGTGGAAAATAATATCACCACTTGCCACGCGGTTTTGTTAACACTATGATCAGGATAAAAACAGTTACTTCCGCGATATCTAAGCGATCCAGAACGGTGTACAGTGCTCGCGAGTTCACTTCCTATTTGCACCGGAAACATGCATTAAGCTGCCGCTGGCTGTTACATCATCCGAGGCAGCGCGTAAGTCGATGTTTGACTGACGCAGACAGAGTGATAGCTTGCTGCGAAGTGAAGTCCTTGCTGCCTCTCAGGCCGTATTTATATATGGGCACAGCGGAAGGCCGAAGGGAACACCTGCCGTCATCCTCTTCATGTCCTGGTAGCATCCTCTACATGGCCGCTTTGTCGGATACATGGTATTTTCTAACATTCTCAAGAATCAATATAGAATCTTAGTAATTTTTGTGTGAATGGAGTAGAGTTGGCTTTAATTACAGAAAAAGTTTCAGTTCGGCTGCATTTCAACTTTGTCGGCTATAATTTTTAGAACGGAAGTGGCAATAGAACATGACCTATGAACCATAATTTTAAGAGACCTTGCACTGATTGTTATTGAAATCAAAGTCTTGAAACCTGTTATAACTTTATTATTTAATGGGTTTCATTAGAACTTTCTATCATTAATATAAATGATACTTAATCTATTACAAATAAAGTCATTTTAGTTCGAACGTCCTTTAGTTTCCTGTAAATAACAATAATGGTGTCCCTATCATAAATAGCACTAGGGTCTTCCACCTCGACTTCTAATAATCAAAGCTGATTGCTCGCAACAAAAGTGGAAAATAATATCACCACTTGCCACGCGGTTTTGTTAACACTATGATCAGGATAAAAACAGTTACTTCCGCGATATCTAAGCGATCCAGAACGGTGTACAGTGCTCGCGAGTTCACTTCCTATTTGCACCGGAAACATGCATTAAGCTGCCGCTGGCTGTTACATCATCCGAGGCAGCGCGTAAGTCGATGTTTGACTGACGCAGACAGAGTGATAGCTTGCTGCGAAGTGAAGTCCTTGCTGCCTCTCAGGCCGTATTTATATATGGGCACAGCGGAAGGCCGAAGGGAACACCTGCCGTCATCCTCTTCATGTCCTGGTAGCATCCTCTACATGGCCGCTTTGTCGGATACATGGTATTTTCTAACATTCTCAAGAATCAATTTAGAATCTTAGTAATTTTTGTGTGAATGGAGTAGAGTTGGCTTTAATTACAGAAAAAGTTTCAGTTCGGCTGCATTTCAACTTTGTCGGCTATAATTTTTAGAACGGAAGTGGCAATAGAACATGACCTATGAACCATAATTTTAAGAGACCTTGCACTAATTGTTATTGAAATCAAAGTCTTGAAACCTGTTATAACTTTATTATTTAATGGGTTTCATTAGAACTTTCTATCATTAATATAAATGATACTTAATCTATTACAAATAAAGTCATTTTAGTTCGAACGTCCTTTAGTTTTCAATGAATTTCTCGAAAACAATTTAAGGTAGCTTAATGGGCTCGTATAGTTAAGGTTTTTATATCAAACCAAGGCTTCATACCAATTTTCTTCTTTCTAGGTCTAATATTTAGCACCTTGAATTTTTTGTAAAAACACCGATTTTGACCAAATTATTGCTTCTATCAAGTTGTGACTTGCAACAGTTACAGTTTCTTGCTTTTTAGCTTTATTATTTAGCGTCACTTACTTTTTCTTTAGATATTATGTTTAGGGAAACGTGTTCATCTGAATACTCTTAACAATTTAAACGTTAGTATACTGAATCGCATATTAACAAAGTTTGGAAAACTTACTTTCATTTTTGATTTCTTCCATAGCTTATGGTGCAATACTTGTCTGCTACGCACAGGTGCATTTTGATGACGTGGCGTAAGTAGAATTGAACTGGGGTAAGTCCCGGCACACTCGTACCTCTCAATTGATACAGCGCTTGTTTCGCCACATACTCCTTTAAATGCGTCTCCGAAATCGCATTTTTAATCCCGTGGCGTGTCAGAAAGTCCTTTACTTCTCTTTGATTTGTTATGACACAATTCGCGTTCCATATGCAGATCTTGAGGTACGTTGTGGAGTGTCTGAGGTCGATTCCAGGGCGAAACGTAGCTTTGATGAGATTCTCTACTAGTGAGAGAATGGTGCTCAGTTTTTCAAGCAATGAGTAGTGTGAGGATATCCGTGATGGCTGGTGTGATAAAATCCTTGACGAACGTCGCTGGTTCTCCGGAGGGTCGTTGGGGATGTGGGGACGCCACGTCGGCGTCCGTCCTTGAAGGTCGTTGTGGTCGCGTGTCGCGCTGGGCTGTTGTCATATGTGTAACCAGTTGCGTTGACAGTGTTTCGGCCACTTGTCACAAACGCCCAAAAAGAACTTGAACTGTTGTGTGATGTGGTTGGTATATCGGACCATTCTGCTGCTTACAGTATGGTGTGTCAGTCACAGAGCCTGCAGCACAAAAGGAACACATGGTACATAGCCAGAGCATCTTTCGTTCGTCAGCGCCATCTCCCGTGGCAATGAAGCATCTCCGGACACATGTTTATAGGAGCTTTTTTCCTCCATTTCCGGTTAGGAATCAGTTCCTGCAGATTGTAGGTTTTATTAATGTTCACCCTGTATAGTGTCAATAGGTTCAGCGTGTCTTCGTGAAATATCACGAGAAAAACTCACGACAAGCGAACCGACGCGATCTCGTTCCCAGGGGCATTGATATTGTGGTCGACTGACAAAGTAATATCCGGAGGAGAGACGCCTGCGTATCACGGGCAAACAACACGCAGGCCGACGACGTCGTGCTGGCAGCCTATGTAGTCGGGCTACGACCGATATCCGACACTTACGAACAGAATACGCACTCGTAGTTGTGGAAAATGTGATTCGCAGGTACTGACAAAGGGAATTCTGAATTGCACCCCCCTCAGATTTTGTGATAAAATGTCACTGTGGATAGCACGTCAAAAACTGAGCACAGATTAACTATGAAGACTGGAAGAAGGTGAACTGAAATACGAAGAAAAGCAAAATGCAGTGAACGATCGATGCTCTAGATGTGCAACATAGGGTGCATTGCAAGATCAAGGTTGTCGTGGTTGCGTGGTCAAGGAGTTGGAATGCTCAGCTGGTGTTCCGTGATTAAATCTCCCTCTTTCTCTACATTCAAATTTACGAACTTTCCGTCCGGTCACTGACGCGTGTGTTCTGCCTCTGTAGTTTTGGCAGTTATCATTACATACATTGGTTACAGACAGGCAATTCTGACGTAAGAATGTATTACCGTCGCATCTAAGTATGATGAATAGTGAGAACAGACGAGACGTCGCTTAGACCTCCAACAGGAATGAATACAACAAATAAGCAAGTGTGAACTACGTTAAAACAAAGAAATTCAGGATACAAAAACATCGAAAACGGAACGCGACAGTTATAACATTTGGTACTTGTATGGTACAAATCGTTGGTACGTACGTCTGGAGGTTTCCTCTTTACTTGGCCGAGAGTTTCTAGGCGCTTCAGTCTGAAACCGATAAATCGCTACGGTCGCAGGTTCGAATCCTGCCTCGGGCATGGGTGTGTGTGATGTCCTTAGGTTGGTCAGGTTTAAGTAGTTCTAAGTTCTAGGGGACTGATGACCGCAGAAGTTAAGTCCCATAGTGCTCAGTGCCATTTGAACGATTTTTTTTTCTTCTTTACTCCTGGCTGTAGCAAACGGACGCTACATCACGACACAGACGGAAATTTGAATATAGCGAAGAGATACGTCAGTGAACCGGCGGACGTTCGTAATTTTGTGAAAAAGAAAAAAAAAAAGATGAGATACGATGGAGAGCTGAAAACGGGTCTCCACCTTCACAGTCTAGCACCGTGACCACATAAACATGACGTCCTGTCTAGTTCTACCTTCCTGCTTTAATAGTTGATCCAATGCTGAGAAGTCTTAGCACTACATCTGACGGGGTTGCGCGAGTGTTTAAATGTAGCTATGCTTCCTGACCTTTTTGAAATCATTAATTTTGGCCGACCCGAGGTAAATGTGATTAGCATGTGCCTAGAAAGATAGTGCTATGATCAGGTACTGCAAGTTTTCGTTTTGGTAATTCACTTCTCTCATGGTTACAGTGACGACACGGTCTCGCTTACCTGGAATCTCTAACAATTTCTTGTCTTAGATCTGGTAGCCATTACAATGGAGTTACATGCCGCAATGAATGATTGTGTAATTCATGTAAAGTAATCTTGTTGTTGCGTTCTGTGTCTAAGAATGAAATATTTTAGATGAATATTTGAGCGGTGGTTAATTTTCCCAAAATTATTTCTACGGATGACGATTGATGGTTTGCCCAGCACAATGAAGTATCAGTCTAAATGTGTAATGGAACCATGTGGACGTTAACAAGTATTCAAATCTGGGGGAGTCTATCTGGCATTAAAACCCACCACATCGAAATCTCTTAGCAATGGGAAATACTTGTCTTAAAGGTTCGATTTTTAGGACTCTGCTAAGTAACTACCAGCTTAATCATTTTGAGACCTTTGTTGAATGTTGCTTTTACACAATTAAGCTGTATTTAAAATTAATGGTTTTCGTGGAAGACGATATTGATTTTTATAGTCTTAAGTATTTAACCACATCCTAAAACTAAAAGCAATCGCGTTCGGTCACAAATCGTGATTTAATTTTTTTGAAGCAAATATCTTTGAAATAAAATCAAGATTTGTGACTGAAGGCGGTTGTGCTTTGTTTTATGAAACTAATACAGATTTGAGACTGCGTTCCCCTTTGTTGCTGCATTTTATGGCCTAACTGCCAGTGTTTAAAAAGCTACGTACTTGAATACAAGTTAAATGAGTTTCGTGAGGACACTCTACAGACTGATGTGTAAAGTTGTTGTAACATGTTCTGCAATTTTCGTCCGCCCTAATGAGAAGTCCTTTCGAAATATGGACAAAGGTACTTGAATTACGTAGTCTAATTTATGAGTGTAATTGATCCCTTTATTTTACCTTTCGTAGACAGGGAAGTGATTCACGATAGCCTTTTCCATTGCTTTTTCTGTGTAATTTCTCGTACTTCAAAGCACTTATGAATAGCGGAATTTTATCATTTAAAGCTGCCACTCCGCTGTTAACTGAAATGTACAATATCGTAATACACAGTAGCCTTTGTATTCGCAGTGTAGTGTATGTCTTGTAACTCGCAATGTGTCCCAACCTTTGCTGCTTCTGTTGAATGAAGTGGTTCATGCTGTAGATGCTGGGTACAGAGTTTCTGTCATTTCCTAAATTTTATAATTTTTGATGATGGTGTAATTTTTGTCCACAATCTAACCGCGTGTCCTAAACCTTGAAGCTGCTTGGTTTGTATTGTCTATTTGAAAGTAATAAGAATAATGCAAAGAATTTCTGCTTGTTAGCGTATTTTACAGTTTTCGGTGATTTTTTCTGATAGTTCACAATGTGTCCTACCCTTGCTGTGGATCACACAGCTCTGAGCTTACGAACGCTTACTTGCTCGGGAAATTAATTTAGATTCTGATTTTATAGTATTTTTTACCCTTCATATTATATTCATGGATGTATCGTCCAAGCCTGATTTACATCCCTGGCCTTCCCGATTACTCCATGATCATATCAATGACAGTGAGTTCCAGATGAGGAAGGGAGTGCTTTCCTTTTGTATCCATGTGCTAGTGAATTGAGTATCTTCAACCCACCTGTTGTGTTGCCTCACACACTTTAAAAACCGGGGCCGATGAGTGGCGCTGCTTCCGCTGCTTAGCATAGTCCTAAACTGTTACATGTCCGATCATTGATCAGTATAAAATTGATTCGATTACTATAAGTCATAAGATTAAATGAGTTAATCACTAAGTCAAACAAATGGAAGAATGTTTATAATTATGAGCTATAGTCTTGACACATTTGGGTGGGCACGTGAAATCATAACATGAGACTACATTGAGGCCTCTGAGCACTGTGGGACTTAACTTCTGTGGCCATCAGTCCCCTAGAACTTAGAACTACTTAAACCTAACTAACCTAAAGATATCACACACATCCATGCCCGATACAGGATTCGAACCTGCGACCGTAGTGGTCGCTCGGTTCCAGACTGTAGCGCCCAGAACCGCTCGGCCACTCCGGCCGGCTTCCCAAGGCTCATGATGGTACCAGCTACTTGGCTGCTAATGCTAAATCTACACAATTAAACCCTAATGAAGTCTAACTAGTACGCACCCCCCTTACCTCAATTGCACTGACAGCTAATTCTTACCACGCTCTAAATGTGCGATAGAGGATGGTGGCTACGATAGCTGGAAACTGAGTGCAGCTCGACCTCTGTACTCTGATCTGGGTTGGAGACATTTCTCTCTCTCACTAGTATATTCTTCAAGCATACTGGAAGCAAGCATACTCTTCGGCGTCCTGCCAGCACATGTGTTCTTTTTAACCCTGACTTACCTGGTTCTGCTTGTGAAGTAATGTCGTTGGCCATTTGCTGTTGACCATACGAGTTTCCAGCACTTTTATAAAAAAAGTTTAACGAATACCTGCTCTTCGGGTGTTGTCGTGGTTAAGAAATAAGGGCGTGACACAGGAAGGAAGGCATGGAATCTCTCCCTGTACATGACTGTTTCCAGACCCAACCAACCAAAATCCTTGCATGAAGACACACAGAGGAAAACACGCCTTCCACTAACATAATTACTGTGAGTCAGTCACCGACCCTCTTACTCGGATCTAAAGGAAATTTCTGCACAGCACAGCCATGACTAATGTCTTAAGCTATGGTCTCAAGCACTGATATTTTCACCTGCCTTTCAGTTATCTCGCCAAAATAATTCCTTCTGAAGTCTCACACAATGCACTTTTTGTGGAACACAAGCAGTCCTTCTAAGTGCCCGCTGTCTGGACGCGGGACGCTGCCACTTCCCTTTTCTGTACTTGGTTGGGGGTAGTTTTCAGTACTGAGCAAGCTTTTGACACCCCAGTTCTTCTAAGTTAACTTTCCTGTCGCAAGCCAGCTAAGGAAAGACACAAATCTGCAGAAAATGACGTTTCTCTCTCGCCATAATAGGAGGAGAGAAGAAGAAGAAGAAGAAGAAGAAGAAAAAGAAGAAGAAGTAATTAGCAATGAAATCATTTACAGTAGTGAATGTTGTCTACGGTTTTCAAGCAGCAATACAGAATTGACTCTACTGACTATTGGGATGCACATATTACGTTACGAAATCGTTTATATGGCAGTTTGGCCATAGACTACGACATTGGCTATGCTTATGACTGTATCATGTTATCTTCTCCCAGATGTAGCATATGTATAGAGGTGTCAGTGTAGGATTATACTTCAAGAACTCCTGTTCTTAGAGAATAAATTATTTCTTTTGTGATTAGTAAATCTCGAGTCTCCTTAACATACTTTGTGTTGCTTGATTTCATTTCACTCCCCTATAAATGCTCCAAAGTGGTGATCTGAATGATGTACCTATTTATTATCAGTACTGACATTTACCCTTCCCCGTGCCTCTCCAACATCAGATAAAATTCATCTCAGATATCCGCTATATTTATCAACAATCAATTTAAATACTTGGTCACAACAAAAGTTTGAAGACTGATAAAGAGATGAACATGAAGGATAGTGCATGTGGCATGAGAAGAGGAACGTAAATCTTACGACAGTCAAATATAGAAGTGCAAGTAAAATTAAACATCCCCCAGTTGAAACATAACACCGCGCTATCTTGGTGCCTCTGCAGAAACTTTCGGCAACGAAATAAATACTGCAATTGATAGATGAAAATGAAAACAGGAAACAAAACGTTAAGGAAATGACAGAAACCGAGCAATATTAGTTACCTATGACCGAAATAAATAGTGAATGCAGAAACGTCTATATCAACTGGCGGCAGGAGAATGTGAAGGAATCGAAAACGAAATAGTGGTTGAAAAGATCGATTCAGGAAAACAGATTTCGGTGAAATTAAAAGCAAAGACGTCCACATTAAGAGTGTAACGGGCATTCAACTGTTAAGTCTGAGGGAGACCGAATTTTTGAAATCAACACCCTAAGACCTCTGGGGAGCAACTGTCTGATGGTGAAATAGGAAAGAAATAGAGTCGATATGGAAGACATTAAGCCAGAGTTTAACAGACCCTCGGAAGGCTTGCGATCAAATAGGATACAACGTATATACAACATTCCTTCGTGGTATTAAAGCCAGTACTCTATATGGTGTGTAGAATCTATAAGACAGTTAAATAGCACTAGCCATTCTGAAAAAACATCATCCACAGAATGCCGAAGTCACATACAACTGCGGGGGTTACCATACATTCGGCTTAAAAACCCTTGCACACAGTTTTCTGAAAAAAAAAGAACATGCAAAAGAATGGAAAAGGAATTTGAGGACCTGTTACATGATGATAATTTGGCTTTCTGGAAGGTAAAAACTCTGGAGAGACAGTTTTGAAGTTGCGGGGGGAATGGAAGAAAGACATAAGAAAAATCAAGACATCTTCATGGGATCTCTCGATCTAACAGGAGTGTTCGACAGTGGAAATAGTGTAAGATTTTCGAAATCTTGGGAAAAATGGTGTAAGATATAGAGAAACACTGGTAATGCACAATATGAACAACAACAAAGAGGCAATAATAGAAATGGGAGATCGAGTACGAATTTTTAGGCTTAAAAAGAGTGAAATGCAAGCTACAGTCTTTCTCTCTTAAATTTCAGCCTATATATCGAAGAACCAATGGCAGAATAAATGTGAGGTTCAAGAATGGGATTAAAATTCTCAGTAAAACGGCACCAAACACAAAATTCGCAGAAGACTGTGAAACTGAAGAAGAACTACAGGACCTGTTAAATGGTCTAATGACTAGAGAATATGGAGTGATGAGGGAAAAGTTTCTGAGAAAAAAAAGTCTTTCCAGCACAGATCTTGTAGTGGAAGATAAAAGTAAGAAGGAAATATTGAGGTTAGTCTACGCTACATGACTATTTCTACTTTGTTGCGATTATTCCAAGTGGGTAAAAGTTGTGAAAAATAAAGAAAAAAGAAAAGGATTCCTTTGATAGTCTTTGTCGAAATATTTTGAAATAACATTGATATTGGGAAACTGAATAAATATCTGAATTTTTTTCAAGTTGAGAAATGGGAAGGAGCGATCTGTTTTACATGGTAAAAGCTCTCTACACCTAAGATCGGATAAATACTCGATAACCGATTTCGATAGACCATGTTGTAAGAACAATTTTTGAAGACCTGAAGATGACAGCATAGACTGTCGAAACCGTTTGTCGAAAATAAATGAAGTATTTTTGCCAGCTTGGCTTTAGGAATTCTTTTACTGAATAAATGGTATAAGAGAAAAACTAGGCAGAGGTAATGATTGTGACCGGTAGGAATGCCATTACGAGCAATATCCTTACAACAACTATTCCCATCAAACTACAATATTCCGAATGTCTAGTGCTGTGAAGAGCTACAAAGCTACCATGGTAGCTGCTGCCATTCACCTAAATCGCTGAAGGGAAACAACTATTTTCTGCTACTTATAGTGTTACGTTAGTTATTCGAAGGAACATTGTTAGTATAGTAACGTCTAGATCGGTACGAGATATTTATCATTAGTATATTCCCGGAACTTTTGTATGAAACTGTACCTTATATCATTTTATATAATTATGTCGGTTCCATCGATTAATTACTGCTGTGATTATATAAGTGTAAACACACTTTACGGAGAGTTATCACTTAAAACTGAAGGACGCGTCCAGGACAATAGGGTTCGCGCATTAAACTTGATTTATTATATAACTGGCTCCCTCAAACCAGAGTGGCCCAACGCAATTAAGTCGCCACTGCATTGTGTTTGCCACGAGAGGTCCGCAAATATTTTCTTTCCATTGGGACGAAGCAGAGTGTTTTTTCTACGGGCGGCTTCTGCCCTATTGCGCCACCTCCCTCTGTCTGATCCGCCTTCTCCCGCAAGCCTTATTTACTCTTTCGTTGTGCGGAAAACAGCTTTTATATGGCACAAAGTCATTCGCTTCAAGCACCTACGCGTTTCGTAATCAAGACTAAAAGCTAGTGACTTATGACGTACGTGTTTGATGAGGTTGTCAGAATGTGACCAGGTGGCGCTTACCTATGGACCAATCTAGATCTTTTTTCATTTCACTCTTCCCACCGGTTCGATGCTCCGTCCACGACTTTCTCTTCTGCGTCAAACTCTTTATTACAGATTACCACTTGTACCCAAAGGCCTCAGTTCGTTATTTGATATACAGGGTGTTTATAAATTCAGTTATACAAAAATAACCTTTAATTGTGTAAAGGGTAAGGTTAATTTACAAACTTTCAATGTGGCTACATCTTGTAGCAGACAAATGTCCCTCCAATAATCAATTTCCTGCCAAATCCTATGAAGCAACTTTGGTGGTAACTGTTCGTGTTATCCATTGTCACAGTACGTCGACGTTCATCTGAAGTAGAAGGACAAACACTTGTCTTTAAGTCCATTGCACATAAATCAGGTGATCGTACTGGTCAGGATACTATTCTACCATGTTCAATCGAGGTCGGCACATTGCTACGGAGATACATCACAACTTCACATTGGTGGCACCATCTTCCTAGTAAATCAATCCTGTGCCCATGTTGTTGTTGTTGTTGTGGTCATCAGTCCTGAGACTGGTTTGATGCAGCTCTCCATGCTACTCTATCCTGTGCAAGCTTTTTCATCTCCCAGTACCTACTGCAACCTACATCCTTCTGAATCTGCTTAGTGTATTCATCTCTTGGTCTCCCTCTACGATTTTTACCCTCCACGCTGCCCTCCAATGCTAAATTTGTGATCCCTTGATGCCTCAGAACATGTTCTATTAACCGGTCCCTTCTTCTTGTCAAGTTGTGCCACATACTCCTCTTCTCCCCAATTCTATTCAATACCTCCTCATTAGTTATGTGATCTACCCATCTAATCTTCAGCATTCTTCTGTAGCACCACATTTCGAAAGCTTCTATTCTCTTCTTGTCCAAACTATTTATCGTCCATGTTTCACTTCCATACATGGCTACACTCCATACGAATACTTTCAGAAATGACTTCCTGACACTTAAATCTATACTGGATGTTAACAAATTTCTCTTCTTCAGAAACGCTTTCCTTGCCATTGCCAGCCTACATTTTATATCCTCTCTACTTCGACCATCATCAGTTATTTTGCTCCCCAAATAGCAAAACTCCTTTACTACTTTAAGTGCCTCATTTCCTAATCTAATTCTCTCAGCATCACCCGACTTAATTAGACTACATTCCATTATCCTTGTTTTGCTTTTGTTGATGTTCATCTTATATCCTCCTTTCAAGACACTGTCCATTCCATTCAACTGCTCTTCCAAGTCCTTTGCTGTCTCTGACAGAATTACAATGTCATCGGCGAACCTCAAAGTTTTTACTTCTTCTCCATGAATTTTAATACCTACTCCGAATTTTTCTTTTGTTTCCTTTACTGCTTGCTCAATATACAGATTGAACAACATCGGGGAGAGGCTACAACCCTGTCTTAATCCCTTCCCAACCACTGCTTCCCTTTCATGTCCCTCGACTCTTATAACTGCCATCTGGTTTCTGTACAAATTGTAAATAGCCTTTCGCTCCCTGTATTTTACCCCTGCCACCTTCAGAATTTGAAAGAGAGTATTCCAATGAACATTGTCAAAAGCTTTCTCTAAGTCTACAAATGCTAGAAACGTAGGTTTGCCTTTCCTCAATCTTTCTTCTAAGATAAGTCGTAAGGTCAGTATTGCCTCACGTGTTCCAGTGTTTCTACGGAATCCAAACTGATCTTCCCCGAGGTTGGCTTCTACTAGTTTTTCCATTCGTCTGTAAAGAATTCGCGTTAGTATTTTGCAGCCGTGACTTATTAGACTGATAGTTCGGTAATTTTCACATCTGTCAACACCTGCTTTCTTTGGGATTGGAATTATTATATTCTTCTTGAAGTCTGAGGGTATTTCGCCTGTCTCATACATCTTGCTCACCAGATGGTAGAGTTTTGTCAGGACTGGCTCTCCCACGGCCGTCAGTAGTTCCAATGGAATATTGTCTACTCCGGGGACCTTGTTTCGACTCAGGTCTTTCAGTGCTCTGTCAAACTCTTCACGCAGTATCATATCTCCCATTTCATCTTCATCTACATCCTCTTCCATTTCCATAATATTGTCCTCAAGTACATCGCCCTTGTACAGACCCTCTATATACTCCTTCCACCTTTCTGCTTTCCCTTCTTTGCTTAGAACTGGGTTTTCATCTGAGCTCTTGATATTCATACAAGTCGTTCTCTTATCTCCAAAGGTCTCTTTATCCTGTCGTAACTGAGCCACTAGATAATGTTCAAGCATATCCAGGTACGATGTGCCACTTGCAATTGATTTTGCAATAAAGAAAGGACAGTAAATCCTTTGAAAGCTTGCAGCGCAAAAGCATATACTGTAGGCGAGTCCATAACATGTCCGATTACGTGGCGTGGTTTCTGCTCACCACAGATCCGAACATTATCCCGAACCACTTTACCGGAGGTATGGAAAGTGGCTTTGTCTCCGAATACAATGTTACTCAAAAAAGCCATCTTCAGTCTGTATTTTATGAAACATTTCTACGCAGACCTCAGCTCGTTTTTCTTCGGCATTTACTCTTTACGTTTGCAACAGTCCCAATGTGTAGGGCCTGAGTCACAGGTGTTTTCGTAGTATCTTCCACGCTGTAACACTAGTAAAACATTAGTCACATTCAATTCTAACCAGACACATCTGCCGGACTACGACTGTAAGACTGCCAAACTTTTTGAACTGCTGTGTCAGAGAATGCTGCGCAACCTTGACCTGGCGTCCTACGTAATTACACGCCAGTTTCAGTGAAATAATTGTACAGTTAATCATAGTTTGTCTTTGACGTGGTGGCTTGCGATATTTAGTCCACAATTGCCTCTGAACTGCAGTAGCGGATTTGGATTCATGAAACCATAAATAGCAATGTGCTTGTTTTGCGTTGTTATATGACTTCGTGATGTGTGCTGGAATAACTCATTTACGCGTGCCACCTGGAGGGAAAGTTGTGACCTAGCGGTCTCAAGTGGGAATACAAGCGCATCTATTGCTGTCTCAAAATTTTTTTTAATCAAATAATGGAATCTCTAGGGGAAATATCAATAATGTCAGAAAAATACAGTTATTTACTTTAAAACTGACACGTTATGTTGCAGACAGGCACGATTAAAAGACATTTCAGGTTTCGGCCACAGCGTTCGCTAGCAAATGACAGACACACAGATCCATTCACACAAGCAAGCACACCTCAGACAAAGGTGACCGCCATCTCTATCAGCTGAGACTAGAATGCAACTGTCATCTGAAATGAAGGCAACAATCTGCAGGGGGCCAGCAAGTGGAAGGGATAGCAGGGTATGGGTGGGGGTGAGAGGAGCGCTGTCTGGTGGAGTATGCACGTACTACACTGCCAAAATGCGACGCATTGCGAGGTTGAGACAGGAGGCTGGAGAAGAGGGGAAAACACTATCCCCACATAACCCACCTAACAGTTCTGTGTTATCACTGTCTAACTATCAAATCTCCCACCCTCTTCATGAGCTGTCCTCTACAAATGCACCCCCACCTCCATCTTTACCTACTCCATTTTCACTCAGCTCCTGTAGCACAACATTCAGCTGAACGTAACTTGCTTGGTATCAATGGCTGGTAGGATCTTTCAGTGCCAGGGGCCCATTCACCTCGGCTAGCCCCGCGAACTGCAGGCCATTCTCTTCCTCTTCCTCCTGCACTCTTTTACGCCGCGTATTGCACTTCGTGCAGATTGGTTGTAGGGACCCCCCCCTCCCCACCCCTTTCTCCCGCAGGCACACGAAAACACTGTATGCTCACGAGAAAAGCAAAAGTTGTCGTTCTTGGAAGAAGCAAAATTGTCGCACACCTGAGAGCCTATCCCAAATAAAGTATCCTTATGCAGGAAAGATGTGTAGTTCTTCTTGCATATCCCCTCCGGTGACCCACAGCAAAGCTGCAACACGAGAGGCTGGGAAGCTGACAGTCCCCGCCAGCATCTCCGTCCCAAGCACCATATTCCAAGAGGCACTTGCCTTGAAGGATTGGCAGACCACCGAGCAGCAAAAGCTAATGAGCTACTCGTGGAGAATGACCCCACACAAACACACACACCACACACACGCACACACTCACAAGCGCCTGCTGCAAACATCTTAAATATGCACCCTCTGTCATCTCTGGCGGTCCAGGGACTGAAGGAGGCAGAGCCGGACCTGACAGGCGATACTCACAACACAGAAGACGGACCATGGCAGCAAGTCAGTGTACATCACAAGTCCCAAAAAGACACACAGACAAGTGAGCCCATAAAACTCACAAGGTAACCGCCGAGTGCAGTTGCCAACTCCGACATGTCAAATAGCAACACCAGCAATCCAGGGAACAACACAAACAATCCTGCAACTGATACACACGCAGCTACACGGAACCCGAACACATTCTCAGCTGGTTTCATACCAGTCAGCATACACAATTATAGAGAACTTAGGGCCCTAAACAAAGATTTTAACAATAAGCACAACCCCACAACATGTTGCTCTAAACTCACTTGGAACCACACTGCACTTTACAAGACAGATTACGCAAATCTAAAGCATTTTTGGAGCAAGGGAAAGTGAAACACTTCATGTACAGAACCATCTTGGAAAAGACACAGCAGTGCATGATCAAGAGGATGGATGCTCGAACACTGACCGAAACAATACACAGCAAACTCACTGTCCTCGGCAGACTGTCGCACAACTACATTGGCGAATCACGCGACCTGCTGAAGATGAAGCTATATATCTTCACACAGTCGTAAACGTTGAGGTCTACAACACGTCATGAACCCCCACCCCCCCTCAAACAGTGCCGTAACTGCCAGCGCTTTGTGCTCGTGGGTATTCGATGGAGTCTCGTTCTGCGCTGCCGCAAATGCGTTGATGGTCACACAAATCAACATCGCAAACTCCCCCATACAGCACCACACAGATGTGCCAACTGTGGTGTGATGCATCCAGCCAACTACAGGGAGGCCATTGCTCACAAGGAGTCTCTGTGGCATAAAACAGGTAAACACGTGAAACCTATTGCCATGACAGCTCCGACTCCTCCCCCCCACCCATTCCCCCAAGCCTAGTAAGGAGTGGAATATCCTTTGCTGGAATGGTATCTGGCACTGCCAGATGTGTGAGATAGGTTGAGGAGCCTCAGGGCTGTGCACACACATACGCATACATTCAGCAATCTCCCTCCCCCAAGTAACAGACAGACTAGATAGACAACACCCAACACCACACCACATCGGTTACACCACAAGACACAAATAACATGACACTTTCCTCTGAGCCTGCAGATTGCAGCCCACCACAAGCCACAGAAAATGCATCTACACAGCGACAGCCACAGCCCCAGTGAAGGTGGAGGGGGACGAACAATTGGAACAGAGGGAACAAGACCACATCACAACAAGTACAGGGATAACAAGAAACCGATATGCAGATACACAACGTTACGACCCGCTTAACACATCCGCTCACCAAAGGGACCATACAGGCGCCCACAACTACTCTACAAACAGCTGACACACAAGCCAGAACATACCTGACCAGCAGCCGCCAACACTGCCAATAACCTACAGGCCGACACTCCCAAAATCAACACAATACTCCAAAGAATAATGGAGACATTTCTTGCATGGACTCAACGATTACCGAAGTGTTCATGAAGGTTATGGGATGTGTCTGACAACTGTTCACACTGTTCATGTCAGGCTTGCTCAATTGGCCTAATATTCAAACTATCATCACACAAATGTTTACAGCAGTTCATGGATAAGATGCCACACCTCCCCCAACACGCAAACACAACACAAACTCACAGATTCTGTTTTGGAATGCCAATGGGGTCGTAAAGAAAAGGACCGAAATGATAGCGTTCATGGAGTGAAGGGGTGTCTGAATCGCTCTTGTGAATAAAAACACTGTTTACGCCTCACAAACATCTAAACATCACAGATCATTGCGTCTATCATACCGAACGGGCGTCAGGGAGTGGGGATGGCACAGCCATACGTCACACACGAAGACGTAGAACACATGTACATTGAGCTTCCTGCACATGAGAGGTTTGAGGCTATGGCCTTCAGGGTCAACAGGGTCAAAATCAACGGAGCCAGCAACGCACTGGTACTGCTGTACAACTCATCTAAAAACATAGTAACACTCGATATCGTTACAGTTATTAACATAGAACCGTGGGTAATCGCCGCTGGAGAATTAAACGCAAAACATCCCTACTGGAATTCATGAATACGTATCTCCAATGGCAAGAAACTTTACGAACATGCACTACGCCGCAACTACAATAGCTTGAATCAGATGACCCCATGTATGTACCCACACAGTCTCGACTCTAGCCAGACGTGTTAGACATAGCCCTCATCAAGGGCATCACATGCAAACCCAGCCTTGTGATTGAAAACGATCTGGACTCAGACCACATGCCTGTAGTTCTTCAGACGGAAGAAACACTGCGGGACACAAAACTACGCAGGATACTGAACTACAAGTGCACGAATTGGACACTGTTCAAGGAAACTTTTGACAGACGTACTCCAGACACTCACAAAATTAACAACATGCAACAAATCGATAAGGTGGTTGAGGCTCTTACTACTCTTGTCCAAGATGCAGTGTCCAATGCCATTCCACATACAACACCCCAACAGCACTCGACAGCCCTGCCCCAGGAAATCCTGGCCTTATCACCATGAGGAACCGCCTCAGGAGATACTGGCTGCATACCAGGCCTCCGTTCTATAAACGTTAACAGATTCCCGGATCTAATGCGGGAGAAAATACAAGCATTTTGAAACCAGTAATGGGGACAGAAACTCGCAGGGCATAAACCACATCTCCTGGGGTGTTGAAGTAAGCAAGACACCTCACCAGGGAGATACATTACATTTCTTCTCTACAAGGACCAGACGCTCCTGCAAACTCCGTGAAGGAGAAGGCAGAGCAACAACACTTGCAGCTTCCTTCATGCTGAACTCGATCCTTCCGACCCAGTATTCACACTGGAAGTGGACTAGGAGGTTAAACGACTTGTCGGCCAGCTCACGCACAATGAAATCAGATATACTAGCACAAATGAAGTTACTTGGGCTATCGAGCACACCCGCATCCGTGGTGTAGGGGTAGCGTGTTTGATTAGTGTCCGCAGCTCGTGGTCTTGTAGTAGCGTTCTCGCTTCCCGCGCACGGGGTCCCGGGTTCGATTCCCGACGGGGTCAGAGATTTTCCCTGCGAGTTGTTGTGTCATCTTCTTCAGCATTATTCATCACCATTACGGTCGTAGGAAGGCAATGGCAAACCACCTCCGCTAAGACCTTGCCTAGTCAGCGGTGAGGGTCTCCCGCATCGTCCACTACGCTCCTCAGGGTATTGGTAAAGATGACCATGATCATCTTTGATTAGTAATCAAAACATCTTAGGTCCCGAGTCCGAATCGCGCGAGTGCTTAAATTTTCATTAATAATCAGCATTGTTGGACGAAGACTTTTGGCATAAGAAGTCACCCTCATTCTGCCAATAACCTTCTCAAAGGGCGTGAAGGATCGGACAGAGGTTCAGGGCATCTCTAGTCCTAGGGTGGGAAACTGCCCCTAAAGGCGGAAGACGCATAACGTGTATCCACTAGACATCTTTCCTGTAATTACAGAATGGTCATGATGATCTCTCCATTGGCAAAAGATTCCGGCACAGTCCGCATTTGGAACTCCGGGAGGGGACTGCTAAGGGGGAGGTGACCAAGCAACAAAGGATAACATTGTACCACTCGGGACGTGGAATGTCAGAAGCCTGAAAGTGGTAGAGAAACTAGGAAGTCTGGAAAGGAAAATGCAAGGGCTTAGTCTATGTCTTATGGGTTGGTTGATGCGAAATGGAAAGAAGACAAGGATTTCTGGTCAGGCGAATATAGATTGTACCAACAGCAGCAGAAAATGGTTTAACAGTAGTAGGAGTCGTTATGATTAATAAGGCAGGGCAGAGAGTGTGTTACTGTCTGCAGTTCAGTGATAGGTTTATTCTTATCAGAATCGACAACAAACACCAATAACGATAGTTCAGTTTTACATGTCGACGTCGCCAGGTGTGGATGAAGAGATTGAGAAAGTATATGAGGATATTGAAAGGATAATACAATATGTAAATAGAGAAGAAAATCTAATAGTCATGAGAGACTGGAATACGTTAGTAGTGGAAGAAGTGGAAGAAACGGTTACCAGAGATTATGGGCTTGGGACAAGGAATGAGACAGGAGAGAGACTAATTGAGTTCTGTAATAAATTTCTTCCAGTAACAGCGAAAACTCTGTCCAAGAGTCGCAAGAGGAGGAGGTATATTAGGAAAAGGCTGAATGATATGCGAAGATTTCAGTTAGATTACATCATGGACAGATAGAGATTCCGAAATCAAATACTGAATTGTAAGGGACAGATATAGATTCAGATCACAGTACAGTAGTGATGAAGAGTAGGCTGAAGTCTAAAACACTGATCAGGAAGAATCAATAGGCAAAGAAGTGGGATACAGAAGTACTAGGGAATGACAAGATATGCTTGAAGTTCTCTAGTGCTATGGAAACAGCAATAAGGAATAGCTCAGTAGGCAGTACAATTGAAGAGGAATGGACATCTCTAAAACGGGCCATCACAGAATTGGGAAGAAAAACATAGGTACAACGAAGGTAATTCGAAGAAACCATGGGTATCAGAAGAAATACTTCAGTTGATCGATGAAAGGACAAAATGGCTCTGAGCACTATGGTACTTAACTTCTAAGGTCATCAGTCCCTAGAACCTAGAACTACTTAAACCTAACTAACCTAAGGACATCACACACATCCATACCCGAGGCATGGTCGCGCGGTTCCAGACTGTAGCGCCTAGAACCGCTCGGCCACCCCGGCCGGCTGATGAAAGGAGAAACTCAGGAATACAGAATACAAATCTCTGAGGAATAAAATAAACAGAAATTGCATGGACCTAAGACGAACTGACTGCATGCAAAACGTGAAGAAATCTAAAAAGAAGTTATTGTTGGTAAGACTGACTCAGCATACAGGAAATTCGAAACAACATTCGGTGACACTAAAAGCAATGGTGGTAACATTAAGAGTGCAAGCGGAATTCCAGTGTTAAATTTAGGGGAGAGAGTGGATAGGTGGAAAGAATACATTGAAAGCCTCTATGATAGGGAAGTTTTGTCTGATGTGATAGAAGAAGAAACAAGAGTAGATTTAGAAGATATAGGGGATTCACTATTAGAATAAAAATTTAAAAGAACTTTCGAGGACTTAAGATTAAAGAAGGCAGAAGGGATAGACAGCATTCCATAAGAATTACTAAGATCACAGGGGGAAGAGCAAGGAGGACATCAAAAGCAGAGTAGCTAGGGCAAAAAGGGCATTCCTAGCCAAGAAAAGTCTAAAACTATCAAACATAGATCTTAATTTGAAGAAGAAATTTCTGAGAATTTATGTTTGGAGTACAGCATTGTCTGATAGTGAAACGTGGACTGTGGGAAAACCGGAACAGAAGACAATCGAAGCATTTGAGATGTGGTGCTACAGGCGAATGTTGAAAATTTGGTGGACTTATAAGGTAAGGGGTGAGGAGGTTCTGTGCATTATCAGAGAGGAAAGGAATATCGGGAAAACACTGCTAAGGATGATAGGGCATCTGTTAAGATTGGAGGGAATGACTTCCATGGTACTAGAGGGAGCTGTAGAGCTCAAAAACTGCAGATGAAGACAGAGATTGAAATACATCCAGCAAATACTTGAGGGCCGCGCGGAGTAGTTGTGCGGTCTCAGGCGACTTGCCACGGTTCGCGGAGGTTCGAGTCCTCCCTCGGCATGGGTGTGCGCTGGCTCTACAAGTTTGTTGAGAAGATGATAATAAATCACGTCACTAGGCACTGCATCACCGATGACACCTTGAGAGCACAGCAATTCGGTTTTAGCAATTGGCACTCAACAACACAACAGCTCTTCTGTGTAATCTAAAATATAACACACGGCTGCAACATGAACAAAGCCTCATGAACCGTGTTCGATGACGTCGAAAAAGATTTTAACCATATCTGGCACAATGACCTCATACACAAACTAAGCTATGCTGGTTTCCCTGACGACTCATAGGTCTCACATACATATGTCACTCACAGATGTTTCAACACTGACGTGCAGAGGGGTACTCCATGCTGGAGTACCCCAGAGAAGTATTCTGGGGCCCATTTTGTTCAAACTGTACATTCATGATCTTCCAGCAAGACAAAACATGACGTTAGCAATCTACAGAGACGAGACAGCCATCCTTGTGCAAGACTGGAAACCATCTAACATAAATCCTCTATTACAGACGGCACTCAGGAATGCCGAGCCTTGCTTGGAATGATGGCGTCAAAGTAAAGGTTGACAGTTTGTAACGCCATAATTAATACTGTAAATTATTTGTACTGTTAAATTCTGTACAATGTCAGGCATGTATTTTTCACTCTGTAATGTTTTTGACGCCTGTAATGAAGTGCAAAGTTGTGTAAAATGTTTTCTCTTTACTATTTAAATTCTTCGTATTAATTGGAAGTAAATGTTATATAAATATGTGGCGTGTTAATGTATTTAAATATTAATTTTTTTAAGAAATATTTGTTTACAACTATGTAAAAGTTGGTTCACACCTAGGAACTTGCACTGTATAAAATGAAAAGCATCAGTATTTCCAATATGCATCGGAAATGAGTTGGCTCGTGCCAAAAAGTGGTTGGCGCAGGCTAAAAGGTGGATGTGGAGCTCAGTCTGGGCGCCAAGAGAGACAGCACAGTCAGTCGGCAGCTAGCTTCTGGACAGTCTGGTATGAGCAGCAATAGAGTGATCAGCCCAAGTTCAAATAGTTCAAAGGCTCTGAGGACTATGGGACTTAACTTCTGAGGTCATCAGTCCTCTAGAACTTAGAACTACTTAGACCTAACTAACCTGAGGACATCACACACATCCATGCCCGAGGCAGGATTCGAACCGGTGACCGTAGTGGTCACGCGGTTCCAGACTGTAGCGCCTAGAACCGCTTTGCCACTCCTGGATTAATACGGAAAGGCCTCGGATGTGTGTGCGGCTATAAAATTGTGCTCTATTAATGATAAACGCTCTAATGTTGGAAGTATCGTGGGGAAGAAGAAGATAATAGAGCAAATTACATCCAGAGGAGAGAACAGTAGCCGTTATGTACTCGCCACCGATATTGCGCCATCACTTTGGCAGATGTAAGACATCAGATTTATGTCAAGGTATAAACCAGTACAATTAAGTGTTGTTTAATTTGCAATAATAGGGCTAATTATGTTAAACTGTGTGTCTGACCGTTGAATTGGTTCCTCTCATTATGCCTCTTAGGATCCATTCCACTTAATTACTAACATCCCATTATCCTGTATGTGAAAAACGATCGAAAATAAGTGATCATTGGTGTTGCTTAATTCTGAATGCAACAAGATATATAGAAATACTGTGGGTATCATTGAAATCAAGGGACGTAGTTAGTATTGCATTTATGAAAACCTCCATAATGCTTGATTTGTTTTAATTCAAAATATTTGTGCTTCAAAGCTTAACTGCATTTAGTTCTGTCAGTGAAAATTAATGGTTCAGCCGGTTGTTGTGGCCGAGTGGTTCTAGGCGCTTCAGTCCGGAACTGCGTTGCTACTACGGTCGCAGGTTCGAATCCTGCCTCGGGCATCGATGTGTGTGATGTCCTTAGGTTAGTTTGGTTTAAGTAGTTCTAAGTCTAGGGGACTGATGACCGCAGATGTTAGGCCTCATAGTGCTAAGAGCCATTTGAGCAATTACTAGTTGTGCTAATGACAAAAGGAAGCACGTTATTTTGAGGTTAATTAGATTAAAACGCATTTAAAGTATACTTATAAACCTGTATAAAAGATCACCGGCATTAATTGTGTTAAAAAGCCTGCAAGGTCAGTGAAATTTGTGAAAGAGTAATACCTAAATTTGCATTTTACAAATCATCTCTGAAAAGTGTGTTTAGTTTACTTTAGTGTAATGGTCAGTTGAAAATCCCCATTTAGTGTTGCTTAATACGAAGAAACATTCTTGAACAATGAATTTACGAACTGCGTTATGAAGTAATTATAAAGTTTTGTGTACTTTGTGTAGTAAAAATTGGGAAGACAGTTTGAGGGCCCCCACCTAAGTCTTTGCCTATGAAAGATAAAGTTACTGTAATTGCTTTTATTCGTAAAAATTGAAATAAGATTGCTTCATAGAGAGTCTAAAAATCCTATTGCAAGTGACTCATAATTATCTTCTTACTATATGAAAAGTAACTACTGAAACAGGACTATGTCCATGTCCAATTTTGATTTAGTAGTGTCTTTCACAACATTTGATGATGAGAGAACTTATATATGACAAAGCGTTGCTGTTGAGAAGAGATAAAATATCAACTGTTCCTGTGAGAGCTTGCACATACTATTTATAACTACTAGTATTCTCTATATCACTTATCTGATTACAGTAGAGTTTCACTGCACTTCTTTGGGAAAGAAGTAATGCTAGCTTTCCTTTACCAAAATTCAATACAGATTCCTTAAAAGTAATGTTCACGTTACTATGCCTAACTACGCTGGCGACCTTATTTTATTTCATTTAAGTAATCTTGGTTACTGAAGACATTTTTCAAATTTCAGTCTTTAGTTTTCTGGTTTCTACTGTTATATTAAATTCAGGTTCGATAATCCAAACCCATTAGGCAACTCACGGTCAATTTACTCAAATCTTCCCAGAGGGTTACATTTGCTGCATCGTAATACCATATTTGGTAATACACATTATGCCGGTATAACAAACAGCGCAGTATAGTGCTGTATTTGGCTTTTCCCGATACAGTACTATGTGTTGGGAAGTAAGTGTTATACCGTGTGAAGCGGTTGTGTTCACACGTAGACCAAAGCAACTGAACAAACATGAAGACTGTAGACAGGTAACACTACATGCACGCTCAATATGTTTCCAAGAGAAAGTCAGATACTTCGGTGTCTAGCTGGACCGGAAACTTACATTGGGGGACCGCACAGAATGTGTTTCCAGGAGAACAGACGAGGCCCAAATAGCTCTAGTCTATGTTAAACAGAAAAGCATACTAGACAGGAGTGTGTCGAAGTCCATATACGTGACACTAATTAGGGCCCTGATGATGGACACAGCTTCCGTATGGGGATATTAAGCTCCTACGTGCCTGCGCCGCCTGCAGGTCGTACAGAATGAAGTGCTGCACATGAATAGCAACACTCCACACTGCACTCGCACCACGGATCTTCACAATGAATGCCGCATTGAAAACCTCAAGGAAGTATTAAAATACTCGCCACACAAATATATTGGGACTTGAGACATTCGAACAATCCTTTCATCCTTAATTTGTGAATCAATGAACACAACTCTATGTGGAAGCATAAGCAGCCAAAGACTTTGCTGTCTGAGGTAGAACCACCTATGACGAGCTATCACACACAAGTGACAACATCGGTAAGCGACTGCACATCAACAGTACTGACTGGATATGCCAGCTGACATCACAGCCAACCAACAGGCTACAGCAGGGAAGCCGACAAGCGTGCAAACAAACGCACAAACAAACCGCCAACACTACTCCAAACTCTGAATCCGATATATGTCCTATCGTACACGAACCAATGATGGACCGAATTGTTACAGGCATGTTAATGCTGGTCAAGAAGCCAAAGCCGGTACCCATCTACAGTCGCCGAGTAACAACGCTTCACAACGCTAAAGGAATCTCCCTGCATGAGACCCACTACTAACAAATCTACCGTTGCATGAGCTGTCGCAGGCAGCAAGAAATCCGCTACTGCTCTTACAACACAACCCAAAAGTTGCAGAGATTTTTTTTTCCCTTGGCTATTGCTTTGTAATTTTTTTCCTCTGCCCTTCACTCCGCTATATTTCCTTCAACTTTCTACCCATTTCAGCTCCAGATGAGCGCTTAGTGATGGTTAATCACAACCAGACATAAGCAAACATCGCAGAACCCACATACTGCGAGACCTCAGTCCTGCTTTTCATTTCCCTGCTCCACAGCCTCCCAACACTGCGCCTTTTGCTAGTCTAGTCCGTTCACACTCTACCATACAGCGCACCTCTCTCCCCCCACCAATACACTCCTATCCCTTTCCCTTCCTCGCCCACTCTAGATTGCTACTTCCATTCCATGTGACAGATGGCGGTCATGTGTGTGGGATGTGTGGTCTTACTTCTGTGATGAAATGCGTGTGAGTTTCCATTTATTTTCCTGACAAAGTCTGTGGCCAAAAGCTGATGGACACTAATCAGCCACAACACGACCACTGTCCACCGCGACACTGGATGCCATCTGGTGGCGTTGCGGGCGTGTGATGCGGTAATGAAAGAATGCAAGTGGGGCATACAGACTTGGAATTACCCTAGCTATGATACGGGTTGCAAATGTGTAATGCATTGACATAAGCACCTTTGTCAATGGGCAGGTTATTATTATGCATGGTCTGTGAACGAGTATCTAGAAAACGGAGAAGGTCTGTAAACTAGGCCTGATGGACACGTGTGGTATCTCGGGGGAAAGAGCTCAATGCTGGTGCACGCACAAGTGTTTCAGAGCATACCGTTCATCATACATTGTTGAACATGGAGCTGCACAGCAGCTGGGTGGCGGCCGGAGTGGCCGAGCGGTTCTAGGCGCTACAGTCCGGAGCCGCGCGACCACTATGGTCGCAGGTTCGAATCCTGCATCGGGCATGGAAGTGTGTGATATCCTTAGGTTAGTTAGGTTTAAGTAGTTCTAAGTTCTAGGGGACTGATGAGCTCAGAAGTAAAGTCCCATAGTGCTCAGAGCCATTTGAACCAAGCAGCTAGGTGTTCACTCTTTGACCCAACTATATCGTCAATCACGACTGCTGTGGGCATCGAACCATCGAGATTTTATCGTCGATCGATTGAAACGTCTCACCTATGCTAGATCGTGGTTATCTCCACAAACGCCGTCATCGAGGTTAACGGCTACTCGAAACGTGCACCGTGCCGTGTACGCAGCCTGATGGGAGCAGTATTATGTTATCGGAGACATTTTTTTGCTTTTACATTGGAACTTTGATAGTAATCAAAGACACGCTGATAGCTGTGAACCACCTGCATCTCTTGAAGCTTCTTGTCTTATCTGACAGCGATGTCATCTTCTAGCAGTACTGCTGTCCGTGTCTCGGAGCTAGAACCATGCTACCGTGGTTTGACGAGCTTAATAGTGAGCTTAGGTTGCTGTCTCAGCGACCAAATTCGCCCGATGTAAACCCTATGGAACCCGTCTGGGTCGCTTCGAGGCACCACCACTGTGTACGCAAATAAGCGACCGGTTATTTACGCGAATTACATGACCTGTGCTTAGGGATCTAACGCCACAGACCTCCACAAACCTACCAACAAACAGTCGGACACCGGACACGCATTATCAGTGATGTATTTCGTTCCAAAGACGGAGAAACAAGCTCTTAGGCAGGTGGGCATTACGTTTTGACTCATCAATACGTAAGCGTCATCTTTATGGCAAGTCTTAATCTGTCTCCTCTGAATAATTTAATAAGTTACCATTTTATCAGTTAAAGATTGCATCTGTATAACTAATTTAGAAACACCCTGTACTGTCTTCACGTAGAGTTTTACCCTGTACAGCATCCTCAACTGCGACAAACGACCAGAGAAGGATGTTCTTATTGTGGATATACCATTTTGAAGTGAGAACCTTCAAGAAATATTATACCGAATAACTGGATACTGGGTTACAGGTAAAAGTTAAAAGGTTTTTGGAAGCAACAGTGATATTCGTGGGACGCGTACGGAATAACAGAGACAGGCAGAGGCAGATAGCCTAAAAGACTTCCGCTCTGTGGTCGATGCTAATTACAAGAAAGACTCAGGCGGCAGTCTAAGTTGGTTAACCCTAGAGCGAAAGGAAAACACGGAGAGGGAGGCTTACGAGTATCTCTACAGACAGACGCGGCAAGCAATTACATGGTCCACTTCCCACCTCTCCTGATCATTTATTAAAAATTGCTGCACCGTGGTGTCACTTAGCACGGGCCTTGGACCTTAGCCGCCACGTGTACCTAGCTATAGTAACAAGGGGTAGATGGGAACCGCAGAGGTAATACAAAATTATATATTAGTAGCTATCCAAATTAACGTTCACAAACAACCGGGGTCGTCCAACAGATCGCTATTGAGGTTTACTGTAACGCACGTGAGATGTATGCATACGAAACATGTAATATACATTATAGTACCAGAAGTGTCAGTTCTATAAGATGCGATATAACATGCTCTTTAAGCATCGAAACGCTTTGTGTAGTCAAACGTATTGATGGCTGAATTATGAGCGTAACTATACAACCAAATCGATGACTTTTCAGACTGCGACGAGATTGATTCTTTGACCCCAGCACATTGCACCCAAACAACACAGAAAAGAGTCAAAAATCTTTCTCTCACTGCACTGCAAGATAGCGCACATTTATGTCCAGCTAGCATGTTCTTGCCATATACAAATTTAATAAACACATCATTATGTAATAGAAATGAACCTGTCACTTTAAACCACAGTTCAAGACATGCGGAAATCATATTATCATCGAGGACAGTTAAACTTCTCCATCCACAATCTGCAAACTATCTTACGGTGCGTGGCGTAGAGTTCTTTCTGTACCACTGTTAATTTCACCATTCCCTGTTTCAGTCGCAAAAAATGTGACGGAAAAACTGTTGGAAATCCTCCGCTTGCGGCTGAAGCTCTCTACTATTAATCCAATGATATTTTCGCGAAATATATTTACGAGGAATCAGGATCTTTCTTGTTTCTTCTTAGAAGTTATGCTCTCTGAACTTGGACAGTAAATCGCTTCGTGATGCTTGATGCCTCTCTCAAGAACTCTGATACAAATTACGAAGTACGTAAATTCACTGAGACATTCAATAACGTATATCATGAACACGCTCCGATAAAAGCTGTAAGAGTCAGGAGAGATCTTGCATCATGGTTTTCCGATTAACTCAAATACCTTATTGGCATCAGATATGCAGCACACAGCAATATAACGGGAGCCTACAAGCGACTACGCAACCGAGTTATTCAGTCATATAGGAAATGCAAAACTCAGACATGCTCTCTTGTTAGCTGAAGACTTTGACAGGCCCATCGTCTTGAGGAGAAATATACGAAATCTAGTGACAGGGAAATCCAGATCTCAGCTGAATCTCTACTTCCTATTGAAGGATTTACGAGAATTTAGTCACACGTACGACCAGCTATACCATTACTTGACCAAGAAAAAGAAAACAAACCGTCAAGTCCCTTGACGTATCAGTGGTTCACTCTCGCGAAAAAAAATTTTCGCAGACGTTAAAACTGAACGCTGTCAGAAATTCAATTACACGAATTCATTCCGTAGTTGAAGGACACAATGTAATTTCTTTCCTTTAGCAACCTCTTCATCTCGGAGTAGCGCTTATCAAGTCCTGAATTATTTGCTGGATGTACTCCAGTCTCTGCCTTCCCCTTCAGTTTTCACCCTCTACAGCTTCCTCTAGTAAAGTCTTCAGGCTGCAAGTGGCCCATCGGGACCATTCCACAGCCGTGTCATCTTCAGCTGAGGATGCGGATACGAGGAGCGTGTGGTCAGTACACCGCTCTCCCGGTCGTTTTGATAGTTTTCTCCCTATAGTAACGGGTAAGTTACTAGAGGGAGAGCAACAGTGATGGTGGCTCACTTTTGCCGTCACCGAAGCTGAATTTATTCGTCGATATCGCTCCCTGTAATTCTAAAATGGTTCAAATGGCTCTGAGTACTGTGGGTCTTAACATCTGTTGTCATCAGTCCCCTACTACTTAGAACTACTTAAACCTAACTAACATAAGGACATCACACACATCCATGCCCGAGGCAGGATTCGAACCTGCGACCGTAGCGGTCACGCGGTTCCAGACTGAAGCGCCTAGAACCGCACAGCCACACCGGCCGGCCTCTGTAATTCTATTCAAGCTAATCACTATAATTAAAGAGCTGTAGGAGATCATTTACCAGTTCCTTACTTAATGACAAGAATAATCTGTGTCATTTGACCTCTGACACTTCGCATTAGAAGATTAAGTGTGGTGCGGTTTCACCTCCCTCACTATAACTTAAGAGCTTCCTACTTTATACCAATCGCGTGCACATGTTTCTTAAAGTTCCCATGACGAGTCGTTGTTCACGGCATGAGATTAATCTGTCTCCTATTGAAGTCTAGGATTACAGAATTTCTCCTGAAACACGCTTTTGGCATAATTAGCTTCCCATGTTTTGGTTTTGGATTGTATTCCAATATCCTGTGTGATGCCTCCTGTTCCAGCAACATAGTTTTCAGTTTACCATTGTCCTGGTGATGGTAAGCAGATATTTCGGTCCAGGTAGTAGCTGTAGTTGACCTTGCGATGCCACTACCCGAATTTACTCTATTATTACTAGACCATGCGGCATCGGATTTTCGGAAAGCTTCTCTCGCGTGTAATAGGTTTGAATAGACACTATATGGTCATCCAACTACTACACGGAATTTTTGGAATAAATAACGATAATGTCGCGTAACAAACTTATTTTTATGTCTATATTTGATTATTAGTAGCACTGATAATCTCTTTGAAGTGAGTGAACAGGGAGCACTTAATTCTGTATGTTTGATATTGACTAGCAGGAGGACATTATTCATTTAAAGCAATACCACAACCAGAAATCGTTTCACTATACATAAACACACATGATAAACACTTGAACTTGTTTTCGGTTAATGTAAACTAAACAAATTGTAATTACTGAATTTAATGTTATTGAGCTTGCATTGTGCTGAAGGCACAAAGTGTACTGTGGTGGCAGCAATTTCCTTGAACGCTTAAGTAAAGAACAATATAGATCTGCTTGTCAATATAGTTACTGAAAACACTAATTGAGAATCACGTTGCTCGGACGGAACCGAGTAATTTTTGACTGTGGCAATGTACTGAAAAGCCACCACATCGAGATGGATTGTAATTAAGGTGGCACAGTACCTGGCATCTCCCATCCGTTGCATGAAGCGGCGTCTGCTGGCAATTACGGCGTTAATTCCGACTATTTTCTCTTGTAATACAGCTACGCCAACACTCAAGCAACATAACTTTTCACTGATGTTGCAGCACATAGAAATCACTGGATATGGGGTAATAACGAGCTGTTACCTTTAAATAATTGATTGCACTCGTGGAATGCATTTTAAACCACAAAATTATTATTGCCTGCAAACTTTACACACTGTAGAGAACTTGGTTTGACTATTACACGAGCTGATTCACAAAATATAAATGTACTGGTAATGGCGTCGGTATAACAACCACTGTTCATAATAATACTCTTGTAAGATAACTTCTAGTTCGTTGCTGCCGAAGCGAGTTCACCAATGGACCTCATCAGTTATTGAGATCTCAATACGCCGTTGGATGCGGCTACTGGTCCCTTCACACCTCGCCGTTGGCACAAGCAAATCGTCGCAATTAACACAGCATTGCACCATGCAGTGCCATGTACCTGAAAGCGGGAAACCGTACTATTTTGCCCCTCACAGCCCATCTCCGTCGAAATACCGCGTCTTACAAGACTTAGTGTCCATTTAGCTTGTAGCCATACGATAAACGAAGTCCATATCTGTTTTCAGCTGACTTCCAAATGGTCTGTTAGCAACGTTACCATAGCACACACCGGCAGTCACTTTTACGCCATGTAACACTTGTTCTGCCTCACAGCTACGCCAATTTCCTTCTACCACCAATATTACGGGCCAGCCTGTACACTGTTCTCATTCTCGGGGATTCCCCTCACACCTTAACGTTATTTTACATTTCGCCAAGTTCTCTATTTACAATTAAACGTACCATAGCATTACAATATTCAATTACAGTCATTTTCATATATTAAAGTAATATTACATTTATATTTTTACTACACATAACGATATTATTTAGTTTAGTTCTTTTGTTATTTCGCTGTCAGAGTGCAGCACCAGCCAGACACTGTCTCCTGCATAGAGTTCTTTAATTTAGCTGCCACCAGGCGGAAACACTTCCCCTTTACCTTCGATTCTGGCCCACAGATGGCATAAGCGTTCACTTTCTGTACTGTTGCGCTCTGACTATGCCTGGCATTCACTACACGGCACTTTGTCATATTACAACCTGTTGCATAATCAAAGTGTTCTGCCAATAAAATGCAGTCTTCAGTTCTCCTTCCTCAAACATTTTCTATGTGATCGTTATCATTTAAGTTCGTAATTGTAATCCTTAGGTATTTACCTGAATTGATGGCCTTTACATTTGTACGACCTAACGGCTTCCTTTTAGTAGTCATGTGCATGACCTCTCACTTTTCAAAATTTAGAGCTAATAGCGAATTTCCTATCACATAGATACCTTGTCTAAATGATTTTGCTACTGGATTTGACTTTAGAATGACTTCACTAGATGGTAAATGTCAGCATCCTCTGCAAACACTTTAATATGGCTTCTAAGATTGTCTCCAAAATCGTTTATATACATTTGTAACGGCAAATGGTCTACAACACTTCCCTGGGGCACGCTAAATATCTCTTTTATTCTACTCAACGACTTTCTGTCAGTGACTACGAATTGTGACCTGTCGAGAGGAAATCATGGATCCAATTGTACAACAGAGACTATATTCTACAGGCATGCAATCTGGTTAAAAGTCACTTTTGAAGAACAGTGTTAAACGCCTTCAGGGATCCAAAATTATGGATTCAGTTTGACATCCCCTGTGGATGCCATTCATTGCTTGGTGTGTGGAGAGAGCTAGTTGTATTTGAATATATTTCCTAAATCCTGTGTATCAATAGATCGGTTTCTTCGAGGTAATTCATAATCAACATAAAAATTTTGTGGATATGGTACCGAGTCATATTGTGTAAAACTACTGCTGGAGAAAACCAATATGACGCGGTACCATACCCAGAAAACTTTTATATCAACTGACTCTTGCCGCGGAAGCCTATGCAAATATATGTAATTCATAATGTTCGAATATAGTATATGTTCCAAAAGGCTAGTGCAAGTCGACGTCGGTGGCATTGGTCTGTCGTTTACTGGGTTACTTCTGTTTCCTTTCCACCAGTACTCAAGTACTGGTGTGTCCTGTACTACTTTCCACTCTTTAGAAACGGATCTTTCGTCGAGCGAACGTTTGTATACGATTGCTAAGTGTGGAGCTATAATACAAAGTACATCTACATCTACATCTACATCTACATCTATACTCCGCGAGCCACCTTACGGTGTGTGGCGGAGGGTACTTATTGTACCACTATCTGATCCCCCCTTCCCTGTTCCATTCACGAATTGTGCGTGGGAAGAACGACTGCTTGTAAGTCTCCGTATTTGCTCTAATTTCTCGGATCTTTTCGTTGTGATCATTACGCGAGATATATGTGGGCGGTAGTAATATGTTGCCCATCTCTTCCCGGAATGTGCTCTCTCGTAATTTCGATAATAAACCTCTCCGTATTGCGTAACGCCTTTCTTGAAGTGTCCGCCACTGGAGCTTGTTCAGCATCTCCGTAACGCTCTCGCGCTGACTAAATGTCCCCATGACGAATCGCGCTGCTTTTCGCTGGATCATGTCTATCTCTTCTATTAATCCAATCTGGTAAGGGTCCCATACTGATGAGCAATACTCAAGAATCGGACGAACAAGCGTTTTGTAAGCTACTTCTTTCGTCGTTGAGTCACATTTTCTTAGAATTCTTCCTATGAATCTCAACCTGGCGCCTGCTTTTCCCACTATTTGTTTTATGTGATCATTCCACTTCAGATCGCTCCGGATAGTAACTCCTAAGTATTTTACGGTCGTTACCGCTTCCAATGATTTACCACCTATGGCATAATCGTACTGGAATGGATTTCTGCCCCTATGTATGCGCATTATATTACATTTATCTACGTTTAGGGAAAGCTGCCAGCTGTCGCACCATGCATTAATCCTCTGCAGGTCCTCCTGGAGTACGTACGAGTCTTCTGATGTTGCTACTTTCTTGTAGACAACCGTGTCATCTGCAAATAGCCTCACGGAGCTACCGATGTTGTCAACTAAGTCATTTATGTATATTGTAAACAATAAAGGTCCTATCACGCTTCCCTGCGGTACTCCCGAAATTACCTCTACATCTGCAGATTTTGAACCGTTAAGAATGACATGTTGTGTTCTTTCTTCTAGGAAATCCTGAATCCAATCACAAACCTGGTCCGATATTCCGTAAGCTCGTATTTTTTTCACTAAACGTAAGTGCGGAACCGTATCAAATGCCTTCCTGAAGTCCAGGAATACGGCATCAATCTGCTCGCCAGTGTCTACGGCACTGTGAATTTCTTGGGCAAATAGGGCGAGCTGAGTTTCACATGATCTCTGTTTGCGGAATCCATGTTGGTTATGATGAAGGAGATTTGTATTATCTAAGAACGTCATAATACGAGAACACAAAACATGTTCCATTATTCTACAACAGATTGACGTAAGCGAAATAGGCCTATAATTATTCGCATCTGATTTATGACCCTTCTTGAAAATGGGAACGACCTGCGCTTTCTTCCAGTCGCTAGGTACTTTACGTTCTTCCAGCGATCTACGATAAATTGCTGATAGAAAGGGGGCAAGTTCTTTAGCATAATCACTGTAGAATCTTAAGGGTATCTCGTCTGGTCCGGATGCTTTTCCGCTACTAAGTGATAGCAGTTGTTTTTCAATTCCGATATCGTTTATTTCAATATTTTCCATTTTGGCGTCCGTGCGACGGCTGAAGTCAGGGACCGTGTTACGATTTTCCGCAGTGAAACAGTTTCGGAACACTGAATTCAGTATTTCTGCCTTTCTTCGGTCGTCCTCTGTTTCGGTGCCATCGTGGTCAACGAGTGACTGAATAGGGGATTTAGATCCGCTTACCGATTTTACATATGACCAAAACTTTTTAGGGTTCTTGTTTAGATTGTTTGCCAATGTTTTATGTTCGAATTCGTTGAATGCTTCTCTCATTGCTCTCTTTACGCTCTTTTTCGCTTCGTTCAGCTTTTCCTTATCAGCTATGATTCGACTACTCTTAAACCTATGATGAAGCTTTCTTTGTTTCCGTAGTACCTTTCGTACATGATTGTTATACCACGGTGGATCTTTCCCCTCGCTTTGGACCTTAGTCGGTACGAACTTATCTAAGGCGTACTGGACGATGTTTCTGAATTTTTTCCATTTTTGTTCCACATCCTCTTCCTCCGAAATGAACGTTTGATGGTGGTCACTCAGATATTCTGCGATTTGTGCCCTATCACTCTTGTTAAGCAAATATATTTTCCTTCCTTTCTTGGCATTTCTTATTACACTTGTAGTCATTGATGCAACCACTGACTTATGATCACTGATACCCTCTTCTACATTCACGGAGTCGAAAAGTTCCGGTCTATTTGTTGCTATGAGGTCTAAAACGTTAGCTTCACGAGTTGGTTCTCTAACTATCTGCTCGAAGTAATTCTCGGACACGGCAGTCAGGATAATGTCACAAGAGTCTCTGTCCCTGGCTCCAGTTCTGATTGTGTGACTATCCCATTCTATACCTGGTAGATTGAAGTCTCCCCCTATTACAATAGTATGATCACGAAACTTCTTCACGACGTTCTGCAGGTTCTCTCTGAGGCGCTCAACTACTACGGTTGCTGATGCAGGTGGTCTATAGAAGCATCCGACTATCATATCTGACCCACCTTTGATACTTAACTTAACCCAGATTATTTCACATTCGCATTCGCTAATAACTTCACTGGATATTATTGAATTCTTTACTGCTATAAATACTCCTCCACCATTGGCGTTTATCCTATCCTTGCGGTATATATTCCATTCTGTGTCTAGGATTTCGTTACTGTTCACTTCCGGTTTTAACAAACTTTCCGTTCCTAATACTATATGCGCACTATTTCCTTCAATAAGAGATACTAATTCAGGAACCTTGCCCTGGATACTCCTGCAGTTTACCAATATTACGTTAACTTTTCCTGTTTTTGGTCTCTGAGGACGGACGTTCTTTATCAACGATGATAATGTCCTCTCTGGTAAGCCGTCAGGTATTTTATCGTTTCGCCCAAGGGGGGGTCCCTCTAACCTAAAAAACCCCCGTGTGCACGCCACACGTACTCTGCTACCCTAGTAGCTGCTTCCGGTGTGTAGTGCACGCCTGACCTGTCTAGGGGGGCCCTACAGTTCTCCACCCAATAACGGAGGTCGATGAATTTGCAACCATTATAGTCGCAGAGTCGTCTGAGCCTCTGGTTTAGACCCTCCACACGGCTCCAAACCAGAGGACCGCGATCGACTCTGGGCACTATGCTGCAGATATTAAGCTCAGCTTGCACTCCGCGTGCGATGCTGGTTGTCTTCACCAAATCAGCCAGCCGCCGGAAGGAACCAAGGATGGCCTCAGAACCCAAGCGGCAGGCATCATTCGTACTAGCATACTCTCAAAGGAACCTAACTGCTATGCAGTCTTGACCGGATAATTTGCCTTTATTAAGTGAGTTTAGCTCCTTCACTACAAAGGGGATGAATACGTCTGTTCTAGATTTAAATTATGGAATATTTATTTTATCTTCTTTGATGAAGACATCTAGGTAAATCACATTTGTAACTCAGTTTAAGTGACATAGTCATCACTAAAATTACCATTGCTACTGTGCAGTGAAGGTGCTGATAGTGTCTTGCCGTTGATGCGCTTTACTTACGACTAGGATCTCTTAGGATTTTCTGTTAGAGTTGCATTGTGGGAACTATTAGCAGCGTCTCACTCTGGAGTTCGCTACTGTAAAACATCGCAAATATTAGAGGCTTTGAGTTGTTTTATATTTCACATGCTTTTCAATTGCTTCGGCAACAGTGTCCCGACCTGTCTTGTGTAAAATCGGGAATTAGTTCCGTGTCATTAATTTATGGTTTTACGGTTTGGCATCCACAGCTTAGTTACATGACAGGAATATTTAAAAAACCTTTAAATTTAGGATATTATAAATACCTTTTGGTAGCATCGTTATCTGTTTGTAGTTCCTATATTACAGTATCAGATACATTTGATTTCGCGATGACTTAATCGCATCCTCAGGTGTACCCTTCCGTGAAAAAAATTTAATATGAATGAAAAGGTATAATAATGGTAAAATTAGCCAATTAACCAGAAAGACAGGGAAACAAATACTGTAGAATGAAGGCTTTCACGGCCGGGTGAGATGGCTGTCAAAAGCAACAAATACTGCCATAACTAACTTTATTCGTTCGTTAAAAATACACTGTCTCAAACGTTCAGATGACGTTCGAATTGACAGAACTGCCGAAACTGAATGGATACGGGGTGGGTATAAAATATTCCACTGGGTAGCAGGCACAGGCAGTATACGTACACGAGTTCTCCCAGTCGTGGGTATTGAGCTAAAAAAGAATGTAAAGGAAGTCTCCTGAGGAAAATTCTGCGGAATAAACACGTGTTTGGATTGAAAAATATAAATACGCACTATTGATGGAATTCAGCAGTTGCCGACAAAAGGCACATTGTGGAAACGTTAATATCTCTGATATAGGAGCCAAATTGACATGCTGTCACTGAAACTGCCGATGCGTGGTATCCTTGGGAGAGCGGCGACCAAGAAGTATGGAAATACGCCGTTAGAGGGTGCGAGGACGGAGAGGGAAGAAACACGACAGCGTACCAACCAAAGACTTGAGAACGTTGCAATGTGAAGGAGGAAGAAGGCAGTGGGTAATATAACAAATACGTAGACAACAATTACACTGAGCGCAGTAACAGCCGTTAAGATAAAATTAAAAGTAACAAACTAAAATTTCCTATGATAAAACCTTAGTAATATAAAGAGTGACTTATAAAATGGTTGTAATTGCAACAAAATTCATTAAGGGAATATATTAAATGGAGACAAGTAACCGTTCCATAGACGTAAAACAATACTAGGCATAGGTAGTAGGAATACAAACGTGGGCGGTCTGTGGAAGGGAATTAGAACGTCCTGCAGTACAACGTGAGTAACATGAAATTCCAGAGTGATCCATAAAATGATTAAAATTGTAGCAAAACCTATCAGAAGAACTTTTAAAATGGAGACAAACAACCGCTCCATTGTCATCAATCAATACCAGGCATATAGTACTACATACATTGGTAGACTGTGTATGATTCTGTAATAAAGCAACGACACTGATGGAAGAAAATAGCAGCACCAAGAAGGAATTGTGCAGCGTAAACGAAAGCTGGCAAGCGTGTTTCTACATATGAATGAAGACGCCTATTTAAATTTCCGCCAGTCGCATAAGAGTGGCGCCACCTGGGAGCAAATCAGGTTTGCTTTAAACACAAGCTGTCACGCTCTTGACCGTTAAGTAGTTGTGGGATTGGTCTTGGTGAGCTGATGTTAGTCAAAAATGCGTTTAAGGTGACAAGGACACCATTACCGACACCTGAGTATGAACGAAGCTGCTTAATAGGTCTACGAGAGGCTGTATGTTCGTTTTGTGATACTGCAGAAAGACTTGGTAGGAATGTAGCCACTGTACATGACTCGTGGTAGCGGTGGTTACAAGGAGGTACAGTGGCCAGAAGACCGGCGTCTGAGCGGCCATGTGGCACTACCGAGAGGAAGGACTATCGTGTTCGGTGTATGGCTCTGGCGCATTGTATTGCATCTGCAGCAGTAATCTGAGCAGCGGTTCGCATCACAGTGACGCAAACACTGTTACAAATCAGTTACTACAGAAACAACTCTGAGCCAGACGCCCTGTAGCGTGCATTCTACAGACACCAAACCGCCGTCTTTTACAACTTCAATGGTGTCAAGAGCGAGTTCATTGGAGGTCTGTTCTGATTCTCCCACGGCTTTTGACTACTAAATTGGATCTCAGTCAGTCAGATTGACCTATCGTGCTGCCAATATTGAACAGCATTCCATAGTGTATAGTCCAACAGGATAACGCTCACCCACAAACCGCAGGTTAGACCCAACATGCTCTACGTAGTGTCGACATGTTCCTTGGCCTGCTCGATGACCACATCTATCTCCAGTCGATGCATGCGCGATGTCATCGGATGACAACTCCAGCGTCATCCACCAAGAATAATCGTGAATGAGATTTTCACTCTGCGGCGGAGTGTGCGCTGATATGAAACTTCCTAGCAGATTAAAACTGTGTGCCCGACAGCGACTCGAACTCGGGAACTTTGCCTTTCGCGGGCAAGTGCTCTACCAACTGAGCTACCGAAGCACGCCTCACGTCCGGTACTCACAGCTTTACCTCTGCCAGTACCTCGTCTCCTACCTTCCAAACTTTACAGAAGCTCTCCTGCGAACCTTGCAGAACTAGCACTCCTGAAAGAAAGGATATTGCGGAGACATGACTTAGCCACAGCCTGGGGGATGTTTCCAGAATGAGATTTTCACTCTGCAGGGGAGTGTGCGCTGATATGAAACTTCCTGGCAGATTACAACCATGTGCCCGACGGAGAATCGAACTGGGGACCTATGCCTATCGCAGGCAAGTGCTCTACCAACTGACCTACCGATGCACAACTCACGCCCGGTACTCGCAGCTTTACTTCGCCAGTACCTCGTCTCCTACATTCCAAACTTTACAGAAACAATCCTGCGAACCTTGCAGAACTAGCACTCCTGAAAGAAAGCATATTGCGGAGACATGGCTTAGCCACAGCCTGGGGGATGTTTCCAGAATGCGATTTTCACTCTGCAGCGGAGTGTGCGCTGATATGAAACTTCCTGGCAGATTAAAACTGTGTGGCTGACCGAGACTCGAACTTGGGAACTTTGCCTTTCGCGGGCAAGTGCTCTACCACCTGAGCTACCGAAGCACGATTCAATCCCGGTACTCACAGCTTCACTTCTGCCAGTACCTCGTCTCCTACCTTCCAGACTTTTACACAGCTCAACTGCGAACCTTACAGAGCTAGCACACCTGAAAGAAAGCGTATTGCGGAGACATGGCTTAGCCACAGCCTGAGGGATGTTTCCAGAATGAGATTTTCACTCTGCAGCGGAGTGTGCGCTGATATGAAACTTCCTGGCAGATTACAACCGTGTGCCCGACTGAGACTCGAACTCGGGACCTATGCCTATCGCGGGCAAGTGCTCTAGCAACTGACCTACCGATGCACAACTCACGCCCGGTACTCGCAGCTTTACTTCGCCAGTACCTCGTCTCCTACCTTTCAAACTTTACTGAATCTCTCCTGCGAACCTATCTGAACTAGCACTCCTGAAAGAAAGGATATTGTGGAGACATGGCTTAGCCACAGCCTGGGGGATGTTTCCAGAATGAGATTTTCACTCTGCAGCGGAGTGTGCGCTGATATGAAACTTCCTGGCAGATTACAACCGTGTGCCCGACCGAGACTCGAATCGGGACCTATGCCTGTCGCAGGCAAGTGCTCTACCAACTGCCCTACCGAAGCACAACTCACGCCCGGTACTCACAGCTTTACTTCTGCCAGTACCTCGACTCCTACCTTCCAAACTTCACAGAAGCTCTCCTGCGAAACTTGCAGAACTAGCACTCCTGAAAGAAAGGATATTGTGGAGACATGGCTTAGCCACAGCCTGGGGGATGTTTCCAGAATGAGATTTTCACTCTGCAGCCGAGTGTGCGCTGATATGAAACTTCCTGGCAGATTACAACCGTGTGCCCGACCGAGACTCGAATCGGGACCTATGCCTGTCGCAGGCAAGTGCTCTACCAACTGCCCTACCGAAGCACAACTCACGCCCGGTACTCGCAGCTTTACTCCTCCCAGTACCTCGTCTCCTACCTTCCAAACTTCACAGAAGCTCTCCTGCGAAACTTGCAGAAGTAGCACTCCTGAAAGAAAGGATATTGCGGAGACATGGCTTAGCCACAGCCTGGGGGATGTTTCCAGAATGAGATTTTCACTCAGCAGCGGAGTGTGCGCTGATATGAAACTTCCTGGCAGATTACAACCGTGTGCCCGACCGAGACTCGAATCGGGACCTATGCCTATCGCGGGCAAGCGCTCTACCAACTGACCTACCGAAGCACAACTCACGCCCGGTACTCGCAGCTTTACTTCTGCCAGTACCTCGTCTCCTACCTTCCAAACTTTACAGAAGCTCTCCTGCGAAACTTGCAGAACTAGCACTCCTGAAAGAAAGGATATTGCGGAGACATGGCTTAGACACAGCCTGGGGGATGTTCCAGAATGAGATTTTCACTCTGCAGCGGAGTGTGCGCTTATATGAAACTTCCTGGCAGATTAAAACTGTGTGCCCGACCGAGACTCGAACTCCGGACCTTTGCCTTTCACGGGCAAGAGCTCTACCATCTGAACTACCGAAGCACGACTCACGCCCAGTACTCACAGCTTTACTTCTGCCAGTACCTCGTCTCCTACCTTCCAAACTTTACAGAAACTCTCCTGCGAACCTAGCAGAACTAGCACTCCTGAAAGAAAGCATATTGCGGAGACATGGCTTAGCCACAGCCTGGGGGATGTTTCCAGAATGAGATTTTCACTCTGCAGGGGAGTGTGCGCTTATATGAAACATCCTGGCAGATTAAAACTGTGTGCCCGACCGAAACTCGAACTCAGGATCTTTGCCTTTCGCGGGCAAGTGCTCAACCAACTGAGCTACCAAAGCACGACTCAATCCCGGTACTCACACCTTTACTTCTGCCAGTACCTCGTCTCCTACATTCCAAACTTTACACAAGCTCTCGTGCTTCGGTAGCTCAGTTGGTACAGCACTTGCCCGTGAAAGGCAACTAGATAACTGTATTGCAGAATTTCAGTACTTCTACAGTTTCTCTTTTTTGTGTTGTGCTTTCTTCCAGTCAGTGTACTAAGTGCTAATGGGGTACGACAATTTTTTAGATTTAAAATTTTTTAATAACTTTTTAAAATATTGCTAACTTATTAACTTATTTGGTATAAACCTCTCAGTTACCGTGGATGCTATCCGCTCCTAAGATTACATAGATTGGAAGGATCTCGCGCAAACTTTTGTCTGATTTTCAGATATATATTGTGTTCACTATCCTCTCTCATTCTTCGTAAAACTTCTAATTTCATATTTTGCTGTTCTAATTATATTTCCTCATGATTAGGATGGAATGGGGAGAGGGAGTGGCGGAGGAGGGAAGCCCCACGTCACCACATCTGTACTTTTGATTGTTGTCTATACTGTATATTACCCGTCTTTCAGTATGCTCTGTACTTTTTCTCAGAATTTAATGTTTTGAACGCTTTATGGCTGTGAACTAATGAAGGTGTTTCATTTTTCTTATTGGTTTGCTTCCATTAGCAGTCGGAAGTTCTAAACTGCACCCATGGTGCTTTAACTTTCCTAAAGTCAAACTAATCTCCATGTAAAAGATCCTCAGCTTACTTTCCCGTTCTTTTGTAGAGTATTCATCTCAGAAACCTATGCCAAAGCGAGGCGTCTAATTTGGTATAAGCTGCTACATAAGTCCCTAGTGGAGGAGAACGAACGCGTGTGAGAAAGTAGTTTTTTTCTCTCACGCGTTCGTTCTCCTCCACTAGGCAGTGATATAGCAGAACTATTTCGTATCTCATTAATAATCTCAGTGTATGTATCACACAAAATCTTGTTTCCGCGCATCTTCAGTGCAGTAATGCGGTCTGTGTAAGTGCTGTAATGCATCACAGAAAGTATGGATTTTGACTTTCGTTACGGTTTTGACGCTACTTTTCCAAACAACTCTTTTTTTTCTTTTTTCAGGTATTTGACTAACTCTATTTAGTTAAGCACCATTTCCCTCCGCATCTTTGGAAGGATGTTAGCGTATGTCGTCTTGTGCAAATTCGTGTCGTGGAGCCTTCCTTTTATTACCTGCTTCAGGGTTACTATCGATCTGCGGAACGAAGACTGTATCTGCCCATCCTTGTATATGAGTTTCGTATGCGTGGTTTACGAGATTAACATCCAGCTGCCAGTCCTGGCCGTAGTTCCCAGTGGCCTTTCTTATTAACAAATTTGTTGACTTTGTTACTGTAAACTTATGACTTACAAATATTTCATAATTGAATAATTAATTGTGAGAAAATCGTCTCCAAATGGCGCAGAGTTCCTTTATTAGCCGTATTAAGCACTGAGGCGTTGGTATAAATTTCGCTTTATCAGATGGATCAGTGGTAACGCCTACTGCTAGTATCGTAATTATAAACGAGACGAATTTAACGACGTTTCAGTCTTAAGAACTCGATTTCCGTTTTGCAGAAGTTACGATCTTTAGAATTTAGGATTTAACTGTTTTTAACGTCAAAGAGACTGCTGACTAACGGAGAAATTGGTAATTTCAAATCATATGAGAAAATACAAGTAGATCTCGTTGCATAAGCAGGGAAAAGTGTGTTGCACCGCCAGACTATCGGTATAAAAGCGGCGCAGAGGCAATCTAGCTTTCATTCTACCTGTGAGGTTATATGTGTCGAGTTTGAAAAATAAATGTCTGTCTGAAATTCAGATAAACTAGATAATCACTTCTTTACGAAATATGCAAAAGGAATACGAGGAAAGACTGAGTTTCAACCACAAACATTTCCCGACAAACGATATCCACCAGGGATGACAGTAGAGCGAACGTAAAAAATATTCTTATTCGGAAGACAACGAAGGACACAATGCGAATAAAGAGGAGGTCTGCCAAGTGCGGTGATAACGAAACTGAGATCTGGCAGATGTAGCTCTCAATCCACATGTTAACTTCAGACAAATACGGAGTGCATCTAAAATACGTAAGTTATTTGTTTTTCGTCTTTTGTGCTTAAGCAGCTTCTATCAGTATCACGTGTCTCTTCACCAATACATGAACAAGCGGCATTGCAGAAGTCAAAAGGAATTGTGTCACTCCCTTCTGATGAGACATTAGGACAGCTTTTTCTCTCTTCAAAGAATTATCCATATCGATGAAGCTCCCTTTACAAATAATAATAGTAGAATGTAAGAAATATGCATTATTAGCCCGTTGAATTAGGCGGACTGATCATCAGAGACAATATAGTGTGAATGTCAGCTGGAGTTTTTTGGAGACTACGTGATCGGACTTACTTCACTGAAGTCACTTTAACGTGTAAGAGATAGACAGAATTTCCTTCTGAAGTGCTTCCGGCTCTACTAGAGGAACTATGACTTGTAATACATTGTTATTCTAAATGATCTAGACACTAACATGTTACTGTAAAATGTTATATTGAGGTTAGGTACTATATGATCACAGCTAAGGAAAAGAACAGCTCAAGAAGTTTCTGTGCCTTGTTCACAAATATTCGCCGCGCGAGATTAGCCGAGCGGTCTAGGGCGCGGCAGTCATGGAATGTGCTGCTGATCCCGGCGGAGGTTCGAGTCCTCCCTCGGGAATGGGTTTATGTGTCTGTCCTTAGGATAATTTAGGTTATGTAGTGTGTAAGCTTAGGGACTGCTGACCTTAGCAGTTAAGTACCATAAGATTTCACACACACACACATTTGAACATTTGAACAAATATTCGATGTAGGAACCGTTAGCCGCACAGCACAGCCCAGACTATAGTCAAATTCGGCCCTCACTCACTCTAGACTGTCCGCATCAATGTCAGTCGCCGCTGTCCCGATACGTCCTCCTAAGTCAGAGATGTGGACAAGAGGCGGTGTATAAATGGTGGCTTTGATGGAACTCCGAATGTAAGCATCACATGGTGGCAACTACGGAGAGCTTGGGGACCATGCAAGCAACTGGAAATAGCCAGCTGATGCCCGATCCATCTATCAACATAATAGCTCAGTATCCAACAATTCACGAACATAGTTGTGGAAGTGCAGTGGAGCACCATCCTCTTAGGAAATATAATTATCACTGCTCTCTGCCCTGTTGCAACTGCGGCATGAACGACTCAAAATTCGTATCACGCAGCCATGTTGCTTGAGATCACTATAACAAATTCGTCTTGGGTAGCTTTATCCATTCCTATGTTGTATGCTCATATGATAACTTACCTCAATGCAGACTTTGTTTTTACAATCACTTGTATATAGATCTACACTGATAAGCCAGAACTTTACGACAGCCAACCTAATAGACGGTTTCTCCACCGCTGGCCCGGATAACAGAGGCATCGCGTCGTGGTGTGGAAGGAATGAGGCAATGGTAGGTCGCTGGAGGGAGTTGGCACCACATCTGCACACGCAAGTCAATTCCCGCATATTCCAGGGAGTGAGCCATGAGCTGTGACACCATGTTCAAGCACATCTCAGGTGTGTTTGATCGGGTTCAGATATGGTGATTTGCGAGGGGAACTAGCCACTGTGTTCCTCGAACAACTCCATTAAATCCCTGGACTTGTGACGCGGCGTATAGTCTATTTGAAAAATACTACTACCATCGGGAAACACGATCGTCTTGAAGAGGTATAAGTGGTCTATATTCAGAGTATGATAACCTTTGGCCATCATGATGCCTTTCACGAGCTCCAGTGGATCCATGGATGCTTACGTGAATGTTCCCCAGAGCATAATGGAGCATCCGCCAGCTTGTCTCCATCCCGCACTAAGGATGTCACGTAGCTTTTCCCCCGGAAGACGACGGAATCGTGCCCTCCCTTTTGTATGATGAACGTATCGGTATTCATCATACCACGCAACCCTCTGCCACTGCCCCAATGTCCAGTGCCGATCGTCAGTCGTAGTTTCCGATGTCGTGGTGTTAACAATCATACATGCATTGGTCGTCGGGTGCGGAGGCCCGTTGTTAGGAGTGTTCGGGGATACACACTTGAACTCTGCCCGACATTAAAATGTGGTGACATTTTCGCCACGGTTCACCACCTGTCTTCTTTTACCAATCTGCCCATCTTACGACGTCAGATATCTATAACGAGCAGTGGCCGCCCAATCCGACGATATCTGGGCATGGTTTCACTACAGCACTCCTCACACACATCATAATCTACCATCAGTCAAACTGAGATAGATCGCTTGCCTCCCCCATTCTACACACGGACAGCACGCCCACCGATACTACATGCACTGTGCTTGTGTCTGACTAGCAGCCATTCCTCGCCAGATAACGCTGTTATCACCTGGACGTTTACCGGCGGTCATAATGTTCTGGCTGAATCAGTGGCTGGTGCGTGGCTCCCTACCCACTCGTGGGATGGGGCAGCACTGGTTCATCCCTTTCACGGTCCTTGGCTATGGTGTGAAGGCTTTATGAGTTGGTCTCCACTGGACTCATTTCCTTGCCATAGACACAAAAATGAAGTCTGCATAAAAGTTGCGAGTTCCGAAAAGGATTTAAAGCTTCACATTGCTTTAGCATGTGCAATGATATCCAAGAATTCCTTCACTCTGTCCACAAGCCCTTATACCAGTGACTGTAAACATGCATTGCTGTAGGCCGTCGACATTTAGAACACCTAAACTGAATTTTTAGGAAGTATTTATGACTACATTGGTGGTGGTCGGCACACTTGGGCCTTCCGAAGTCTGTTCGGATGGAGTTATGTGTACACGCTTTCGTGACTACCTTTTTCTTGCAGTTTGCTTGTGTAATTCTGTAATGTAGCTTTTTATCATCACATTAAATTTATGATGAGAAGTTAGTATCTAACAGTTTTTATACCTCAATTCCCTCTGGTATAGGTCAATTTCTTACGTTCACCTTTCTTTCATAGTAGAACAGAAATTTTACCGTGATTTTATGATGAAACATGCATATTTGTCAGGTCCTTTGGCGTCCATATGTCGTGTCGGTGTAACCACATGTGACCAAATGTGATCAGTGCCAGTGTCATATTTAACTTTCTCCACAATTCCGCTTTTGCAAATACGTTCTCTTAGGTATGTCAAACAGGAGCGCCACACCAGTCTGACGCAGCAGTTCCTCAAAGCAACACGAACTTCCGCGAATTACAGCCTTCCATATTTCTCAATATAGTGACTGCTCCAAAACCAATAATCATAACAACGCTTTAATTCGAAAAAGTAACGTTGAAACCAACAATTCGTTCGTATAGCTAGGGAAAGAGACTATACATCACTCAGTGAATAGTTTTTCGTAATTCATTTGGGTAAATGTTCAATAGTGATGTCAAAAACGATATTCGGAATATCTCAGGTGACCAGTTTAGCAGTACACATATGGTGAGCCTAAAGTCTTTGAACAATTACAAATATTTATTTTACAAAAAACTATAGACCTACGAATTTGTGGTTTGTGACAAATGAAAGAATAAATAATCAAGTTAGTTTTCATATCTTTGTTGCAGTTAGAAACTGAGTAGAGAGCACTACAGTAGCTGCTGCAAAATGGCTTCTTGACAGGAGAAGGCGCAGTGTGCTGTGTTGTATCAGGGGACGGAATCCCAAATACCTGTGCTATGTTGTATCAGGGGACGCAATCCCAAATTTCTGTGCAGAGAAATTTTAGCAGACAAGGCCTGATAGAGAGAGTATTGCTGCATGGTACTTAAAACATAGACCGGTAGTGTGTTGGATCGTCTGCGAGTAGGCAGCATTTGGTCAGTGACCAAGCTGGCGGAGTGGTGCAAGAGAAGTTCTTAGGGAGCCCTTCCAAATATACTTGACATGTATCATGTGAATTGGGGTTTCGTTGGACCACAGTACAAAGAATTCTGCACAACAGAGTGTAGCTGCATATATGTATTGGCCGAGCAGTATATGCATTATAGCCACCTTGTTAGAGCTAGTCGAGCACTTTGGGCGACTGAGATAATGGCACGAAGCGACACCAGCAGTGAATATCTTCAACGAATTATTTTTCAAGTTGAGGCTTCTATCCTCATATTATGTACAATCAAGGAGCACAATGTAAGGATGTGGGGTTAGGAAACTCTGCAACCTTAGATCAAGTAAGACATATCCCTAAAATGAATGTGTGGTACTGTTTAATGCGCAACAGTCATTGGAAGACATAAAAGTTTTCTGGTAATGGTATCGCATCATATTGCATAGAACTGTTGCTGGAGAAAACCAACGTTTCAGTCACGGTTGCTGTAGTTTCATACAATATGACGCGGTACCATAACCAGAAAACTTTTATGTCGACTGAGTCTTGACGCGGGACGTGGACTTTACTTTTTCGTAGAAAAATCGGTAACAGCTAGCATTAGTCTGGATATACCAGAAAAGTTTTCGGAAGTGCAACTTAGAGACTTGTGGCTTTATGTGATTTTCCAACAAAATGCTGCACAACTTAGATACTTGTGGCTTTACGTCATTTTTCCAATAAGATAGTGCACCACCGCATTGGGGATTGCATGTTAGAATATTCCTGGCAGGTGGGTTCAAGGTGACAGACCCACTGCCTAGCCTGCAAGATCACCAGGCGTAACCATCAAGTTACCTTACATTAGGAACGTGGGTGCAGTCAGCGACTGTGACACGATTTGAAATTGATAAAGAACAGCAATCAGTCGTCCTTCTTTGCAGGTTTTATTCGGTAAATCTAGATTTCGGCTAGTGCCTAGCCATTATCAGTGCTAAAAAATACAGGTACTACATTTACTTTTTGTATTATTTTAGCAATGATAATGGCTAGGCACTAGCAAAAATCTAGATTTTCCGAATAAAACCTGCAAAGAAGAACGACTGATTGCTGTGGTCTATCATTTGTAAACCAGGCATAACGCCTCTAGATTTCTTTTTTGTGGGGCATGTAATGGACAAGGCTTGCGCTACATAATGTGGCGTTCGCTGTGTTATTCAGTGGTTTGGTATTTAACTAATTTGTAAATGTAAATGATAATCTTATTTTATTACACTGAGTAATTGCTAAATAAATTTTCTCCCTTCTAAAGATTTGGTCAAGTTGCTAAAGAAATCGAAATTAACGTTGTGTTATAGTATTGTCTGTAAGCTGTGTAAGTGTCACTAAATCACAATTCATACAACAGATTCTATACAGCTACTGATTATGATGGAAACAGTTCAACAAAATGATCATTAAGACCACCGAATATCAGCCGCACACAACACTGACGTATGTTAGCTGAAACAATATTCTTCGCAACTCGTGCGTAATTAATTTCGGCTCCATACATCAACAACAAAAAGTTTGTTATATGGATCGTGCTATGAGCACTGTTTTGAAAGAATGAATCTGATTCGAAGTATTTTCATTAAAATGAGTTCGGGACCACCGGTGCACATTTATTGTTACACAATTTTATTAATTTCGCCATTTATGTCTGCAGAGTTGTGTAATTTGAATTTGCCGCTGAGATAATTGTTAAGATAGCGGCTGACAATTGATAGAGACTTTCTATTGTTAGATCAACTTTCCTTTTAACAGGATAAGTATTTGAAATGCTTATTAAACTTTCATATTGTGCACTATTTAGGCTAATTTTCATCAAGCAAACATTTGATTTTATTCTAAGAAACACAGATAAAAATGCGATACAAATCGCTATCATCAATGGCTGCACTCCTTGGAGCGGAAAGAAATAATTAACACAGATAATGCTTATTGAGAGAGGAATTAAAGTTACAAATAATTATTCACTCATATTTATAATAATAATGAACTCAATTCTCGAGTAATAATTAACAAATATTTATAATGTCTTAACAGACCTCAGTTTGATTTGCGTCTTGCGTCCGCAACCTACAAAAGCCAACCAACAAAAGGTAAAAACAAAAGAAGACAAACGCATATCATAAAAGGAATTTAAAATTTTGATTGTCTTCGTGTGATATACATCGAAATGTCCAATTACATAATAAAATATTATATAAATAAATAATATTTATCATCGTTTTCGCTGTTTTTTCGTATGTCGGATAGATAATGTTTATAGCTGTTAGAGCCATAATTTCCTCTCGTCGCCCTGTAGCTAAAATTTGTCTCGTGGATGTTACAGTAAGTATCTGATCTGGATACGTTAGGAAAAAGAATAACAGATTATGTTGCTGGTGTTACACAAGCAATGTTGTTATACAAGCAGGGTTGTCAGACGTACGACATAAAGTCGAATATCGTTTAGACATTTTGAAAAGTTTATTGGTGTCGTAATGAAAAATTAGTTGTTTAAACTTCCATTTGTTTCACACCATCAATTTGTAAATACTGATAGTTATAGACTCTCTTTAGCTAACCTCGCGCCCCCCCCCCCCCCCTCGCACCCTTGTATTATTTTCCAGTGCGTTACAAGACGTGGTCTCATTGGAGGTTGTAAGTCTTAGTCATGCTTTGCTCTTGAAGTGTGTTACTTAGACCATTATGGGGCGTCCTATGGTTTCATGTGAACTCTGGATCAACATTCAGCTTAAAGCTTTTTACATCAACGAATGATTGGCAGATGTGAAGACTGCGGTAAATGGCAGAAAAAAGGCGTAGGACGTCATAGGGGTTGTGCTCGGTACTGGTCAGTAGCGCCACCTACTAGCCAATTAGTGCGAGCACGGAATCAGCTAGTCTTTGGTGGATTCTGTGTGTTCGCCGACTGTACCCATTTACACTTTTCCAGCACGGCACGAGGGCAACAAAGTCCTTTGGCAGGTCCGCTGCAGGCGCGAGCCGTGTAATTTTGTAAGAGATACGCCATAAAACACGGTCTGCTTTTAGAAGCCTATTCATACGCCGGCAGCCGCCGCGAACAAGGCGCAGTCACGACAGGCTATAAACGCAGCCGCAGTCGTATTTATCTGGAGGACGCATCTCGGTGGCCAATGGCGGCTCCGTGCGTGGTCTGGCGTGCCGTTGCGAGCCGCACGGCTTCCGTGTCCCACCCCTCTCCTCCTCCTGCCCCTCCCCCCTCTCCAGCACCACGCCATAACCTCAACCGATGGTGCACTGCTGACCGAGCTGTGTCTGAAGTGGTATTAAATTCTCCAGCGTTGCTGCCCGGGAAGAGGCCGTAGCGACCGGATAACTGTTTATCACGGGCATCGTATTTCAGAAGCGACGCGATACCAACTTGTAGTGCTGTAGCCTTATAGATATTTACCTTTACACACTGCTGAATCCAGTGCTTCCATTGCAATGAACCACAGGGGGAAGTAACTGTTGCTCTTGCGTAGCTCATAAATAAGGCATTTCGTAATTTAAAGCCTTTATATATTAAAACAAAAGATCACACTGACTGGAGAATCGTGCTTCCACACAGCGGAATCAAACCTAGACCATTCAAACTTGTAAACTGTGCTAATGAAGTCAACTGTAAAGCCTGGATCGAGTTTCTGTTGAAGTTGTGCAAACCGAATTGCCATATGCCTACAAGAATAGTCAGAATTAAGGAAACTGACAAAGTGAAAGTGGTAATTACTCTTATATAAGAGCAATTACTTTGGAAATTGTATTTAACGTGTTGTGGTACCTAAAAAAGGCAAACATAAAAACGAATCAAACAAACTTAGCTGCCATGATGAACTCTAAAAATTATGCAATGAACCATTACCCATCAATCCTGCAACCAGATAATATTTTTGCTCAGGCTTTGTACAGTGCATTGGTTTGTGTAAACTCACAGGAAGAGGGTGGAAGTGGATCGTGTTTGCAGATAATCCTCTCACAGCTGACCTCATCTAAATGAGGTGTTCTTTACCCCTATTTTAAAATTGGATTGTAGACTTAAAACCGTAAAATTCTAATTCTGGAAAATTACCGAAATGTGATTGTAGTTGTTTTCAGCCGTATCACTTCTTTTAACAGGTATTCGAGTTTTTATCAACGTAGATGGTGTCATCCTTTACCAACAATCTTCCTCCAATGTATGGAGCGCAGATGCCGGCTCTTCTCTGTCCGGACTACAAAGGAACTGTGAACTGAACTAAGATGAGATGTGAAAGGCCAGTAGATATCGTCACAGTCTTCCAGTCGTCTTAGTCTTCCACATGGATGACAATGATGTTTTGAGCGGTCTGTACGTGTTCTTCTGTTCTTTGACTTGAGAAAGGTGAGGCGGGTCTGCTTTGATGTAGTGCGTAAGCCTAGGGATCAATGATCTCAGCAGTTTGGCCCTATAGTCTTTACCACAAATTCCAAATATTCTGCTTTGATTTGCTTCAGATCATATGGAACTCTGAAACCTGGATGTACATTACGTCATATGTTGTACGTTGGACACATTATAACGATAGAATGAATATGTAAAGAACATCAGCGGTTCAGTGCAGGAACTGTCACTGAATACCACCCAAGCTGAACGTAATATGTAACTGTAAGAAACAGTTCGTCGAGATGGCGACGATTTATGTGCCACCGCTATAAAACAGATGTTCGAGATTACAGTGTCAGACAGTTTAATCTACCGAGATCGCGTTTTTAGTGTAATTACAGCATAAAGTCTGACGAAAAATTTTCGTAGACTTATTCGGAAATTGTATTAATTTGAAATGTTTAACGCCTTGGGACCGTCATAATTGTACGAACCATTGCTACCCTGTACAAATCAGATTTGGCTTGTCAGATTCACAGTTTGGCTGAAGTCCAGGCAACAGAAAACAAAGCCTACATCCCAAGAAGCTGCAGAAGAATGAGTAGTTGTCTGAATATCGTAGACAATCGCAAGATCAGTGTGGCTCCAAAATACGGAGAGTCCGAGTTTCTCAGAAGTACGTAATATATCGTATCATTCCTGTTTAACAAAACTGGGTGCCCAGTAATAGCGGTATTAGAACCCTTCATCAGAACTGTGGACCACTGTAAATTCCTAGCAAATCATAGTATCGTGATGGGATTGACACATTCAGGGTTTTTACTTCTCAATTCGAAATTAATCTACGGTGGTAACACAAAATTATGGAAGCACCACGAGAAATGCATGCTTGAACACAAATACATGCTTGAATACAAATGTTTGAACACAAATACATGCTGACTACGCTGCTGTACTCGTATTTGACTACGAACGGTACCTAAGCGATGTCCTCAAGGTATATCAAGTGACAGTCGTCGTCGGAACAATGATCTGTATGGTTATGAATGCGTTATGTCAGAACTAAGTGAATTCAAACGTGGGAAAATTGTTGGCGTTCGTACAGTGGATGCTTCCGTGACCAAGGAAGTCAAACTTCTGGTGTTTCAAGAGGCACTGTATCGAAGATTTATACCGCATACGGTAAAAACGTGGAGCAAAGCATGTGCTGAGACACTAAAGAGGATTTTTATAAAAAAATAAGAAGACAACAGCTGCAAAATGATCAC